>NW_026287106.1:425000-433996 GCF_023373465.1 Oncorhynchus keta | reverse complement strand
GTTGTATTGATACACCATCAAAAGTATAATTAGTAACTTCTCCATGCTCAAAGGGATATTGAATGTCTGTTTATTTTTACCCATCTACCAATTGTAAAATTGGAACCTCCCTGTCTTTGTGGCTGAATCTGTGTTTGAAATTCCCTGCTCGACTGAGGGAGATAGTCATTCAGAAATCTTGTTAAAACACTGTTATTGCACACAGAGTGAGTTCATCATTATGTTTTGTAAAGCAAATGTTTACTCCTGAACATATTTATGCTTGCCATAACAAAGGGGTTGAATAATTATTGACTCAAAACATTTCAGCTTTTCATTTTCAATGATTTAGTAGAAATGTCTAAAAACATAATTCCACTTTGACATTATGGGGTGTTGTGTGTAGGCCAGTGAAAAAACATCTACATTTATTCCATATTGAAATCAGGCCGTAACAACAACGTGGAAAAGGTCAACGGGTGTGAATACTTTTTGAAGGCATGGTATGTTCACACACACACACACACACACACACACACACACACACACACACACACACACACACACACACACACACACACACACACACACACACACACACACACACACACACACACACACACACACACACACACACACACACACACACACAGACATTGCCCGAGGCTGGTAAACCAGCCAGTCTGTGGAACACACAAACACACACACACACATGCAGGCAGACATGCAGACACACACACTCCCATGCATACACACAGATGCACACACACACACACACATGCAGGCAGACATGCATACACACACATGTACACACACATAGACACACACACATGCAGGCATACACACATGTACACATTGCCTGAGGCTGCTAAACCAGCCCATCTGTGGAACACACACAAACACACACACACATGCACACACACACAAACACACACACACGGAGACACACACACTCCCATACGCCGCCCGCTCGCACACACACACTGCCAGGGGCCCTATACCAGCCAGCTTAGGGAACATCTGGAATGCACTGCACTGTATAGCAGAGAGAAACATCTGGAAAGCACTGCACTGTATAGCAGAGAGAAACATCTGGAATGCACTGCACTATATAGCAGAGAGAAACATCTGGAAAGCACTGCACTGTATAGCAGAGAGAAACATCTGGAAAGCACTGCACTGTATAGCAGAGAGAAACATCTGGAATGCACTGCACTGTATAGGAGAGAGAAACATCTGGAATGCACTGCACTGTATAGCAGAGAGAAACATCTGGAAAGCACTGCACTGTATAGCAGAGAGAAACATCTGGAATGCACTGCACTGTATAGCAGAGAGAAACATCTGGAATGCACTGCACTGTATAGCAGAGAGAAACATCTGGAAAGCACTGCACTGTATAGCAGAGAGAAACATCTGGAATGCACTGCACTGTATAGCAGAGAGAAACATCTGGAATGCACTGCACTGTATAGCAGAGAGAAACATCTAGAATGCAATGCACTGTATAGCAGAGAGAAACATCTAGAATGCACTGCACTGTATAGCAGAGATAAACATCTGGAATGCACTGCACTGTATAGCAGAGAGAAACATCTGGAAAGCACTGCACTGTATAGCAGGGAGAAATGTGTAGCGTGGGGCCTTTCATGATTTTGACACACACGCGCACACACCTTGTCTGTTAGTCACAATAAGTTGAGATGCCTTATGTTGAGAAGCAGGCCTATTATTTTCCCCAATGAGCGTGCGTTGTGTCAACTTCTCATTCTGGTGTCATTCACCAGACTGGTGGGTTATTCGAGCATTAACGTGTGCATGTGTGTCTTTGTCTGTGTGTGTGTCTGTCTGGATATTATTTTAGGGGTCTAAGTGGTTTTTGGTTGAATGGGCTTTAGTTAGAAAACATGGGCCTCTGTTTGGTGTGTGAGGAATAAGTTGAGACTATGGACAGGACATGCAAGAGAGTCATATACACACACACACATGCAAACACACACATGCAGGCACACACACACACACACACACACACACACACACACACACACACACACACACACACACACACACACACACACACACACACACACACACACACACACACACACACACACACACACACACACACATGCAGACATGCAGACACACAACACACACACACAAAATTCTCATCATTCTCCTGTTCACTCTTTCAACCTGACTTTTCCTCTTTCAAGACTCTACTCTTCTTTTAAGAGTCAATGTTTTATGAAACGTAGAAGTTCATGGTGCTGATGTTATCTGTTCCCAGATAAGAGCAGTGGTTGACGTTATGTAAATACAGTACTAAATTATACTACTAAAACTGACCTGGGCTCAGCTTAACAACTGCTGAAGGTTTAACAGCTGTAGTGTTAGTGTACAGGGTCTTTACATTCTCTCATAGGTTGTAGATCTAACACAGTGACCACTTAGGAGCCACACTTGCACACTCTCTCAGGAGGGAGAGGGAGGGGAAGGTTGTGAAGGGTTAACGACTCAGGGGTTAGTTGGGTTGTCCTCACAAAATGACTGTTGGTTTGAGGGGAGGGGAAGGTTAGGGGAAGGTTGAAGTTAAAGAGGGAGGATCTGCTTTGAGATTGAGGAATAACTGCTGTATTGGGGGAGGGAAAGGTTAGCGGAAGGTTAGCTGAGGGTTAGGACAAGGTTAAAAGAAGGCAGGACTGTGCTGAACAACAAGTGTGTCTCATATAAACCTCAATCCACTCTGACCTGTGTTACTAAACTCTTTCCCAAATAGTTGGCCAGTACAGTGGGTCTTGGCGAAAGACACTGTTGGCCAGAAACTTGTTTTTGTCAATTTTGCTCAGTCACAGCAAAGATATTTAACCAATGTCAGTCAGTGTGTAACTTTATAGCCACATGTATTTGGCCTGTAATTACAAGAACCATAACCAGTAGGGTCAGAACTGGACCGCTCCTCAGATGAGTAGTGTATCTGACCTTCTCAGCACGACCACCTCTATCTCCTAGCTCTCTGTACTGCAGCCTGTTCCAGTCAACAGGAGTGGCTGAGATTAGCTAACACACCGAAATATCAGCCGCTGTGGGTTTAGTGGCTTTAGGAGGTTAGACAAGCACAGTAAACCGCTGGGCAGTAAAACAGAGAGGCATGTAAGTGAAGGCCATGGACTCATCCCAAATGGCACCCATTTCCCTGCATAGTGCACTACTTTTGACTAGGGCCCATAGTGCACCACTTTTGAGCAGAGCGCTATGGGCCCTAGTCAAAAGTATTCACTACATAGGGCATAGGGTGCCATTAATTTTCAGACACAGCCTTGGTGTACATTCTGTCTGAGTGTGCTTTCCCTACAAGCAAATAGAGAGGCATGGGAGGGGCTTGTGTTAGCAAACGGGCGGTCGAGTGAGTGAGTGAGTGAGTGAGTGAGTGAGTGAGTGAGTGGGAGTCCTCTGAAGAGAGAGAGAGAGAGAGAGAGAGAGAGAGAGAGAGAGAGAGAGAGAGAGAGAGAGAGAGAGAGAGAGAGAGAGAGAGAGAGAGAGAGAGAGAGAGAGAGAGAGAGAGAGAGAGAGAGAGAGAGAGAGAGAGAGAGAGAGAGAGAGAGAGAGAGAGAGAGAGAGAGAGAGAGAGAGAGAGAGAGAGAGAGAGAGAGAGAGAGAGAGAGAGATCGCAGTCCGAAGCCAAATGACAGTCTTTCTTGTGAAACTTTACGGCTCTACCGAGTTCCCTAAAAATATGGGTCTTTTTAAAACTCTTGACACACTGCACAGATCCAGAGCTACCCCGCCTCGTTGCCTCATTCTAGGGACAATAGAATCATAAATTACCTGTCAGAGGAGCTTACAAAGACATCTAACATGAGCAGCAATGTAACACATTGGAACACCAAAAGCCTCATGTTAAAGTTGTAGGCCTAAATCAAATGAGAAAAGGTTGAAGTTCAGTATGCACACTATCTGATATGCTGTGTGTTTGCGTGCTTACGTACGTGCGTGTGTGTCTGTGATGTACAGTACGGTGCCTTCGGAAAGCATTTAGACCCCTTGACTTTTTCCACATTTTGTTACGCTTCAGCCTTATTCTAAAATAGATCAAATACAAAATATCCTCAGCTTAACACTAAACCCCATAATGACAAAACAAAAACAGGTTTGTAGAAAATGTAACAAAATAATTAGAATAAGAAAACAAATACTTTTATGTAAGTATTCAGACCCTTTGCTATGAGACTCGAAGTTGAGCTCAGGTGCATCCTGTTTCCATTGATCATCCTAGAGATGTTTCTACAACTTGATTTAGAAAGGCACACACCTGTCTATATAAGGTCCCACAGTTGACAGTGCATGTCAGAGCAAAAAATAAGCCATGAGGTGGAAGGAATTGTCCGTAGAGCTCCGAGACAGGATTGCGTCGAGGCACAGATCTGAGGAAGGATACCAGCATTGAAGGTCCCCAACACCACAGTGAACTCCGTTCATAAATGGAAGAGGTTTGGAATCACCAAGATTCTTCCTAGAGCTGACCGCCCGGCCAAACTGAGCAATCGGGGGAGAAGGGCCTTGGTCAGGGAGGTGACCAAGAACCCGATGGTCACACTGACAGAGCTCCAGAGTTCCTCTGTGGAGATAGGAGAGCCTTCCTGAAGGACAACCCTCTCTGCAGCACTCCACCAATCAGGCCTTTATGGTAGAGAGCCCAGAGGGAAGCCAATCCTCAGTAAAAGGCACATGACAGCCCGCTTGAAGTTTGCCAAAAGGCACTATTGACTCTCAGACCATGAAAAACAAGATTCTCTGTTCTGATGAAGCCAAGATTAAACTCTTTGGCCTGAATGCCAAGTGTCACGTCTGGAGGAAACATGGCATCATCACAACCAGCATGATGCTGGTGGTGGCAGCATCATGCTGTATGCTGTGGGGATGTTTTTCAGCGGCAGGGACTGGGAGACTAGTCAGGATCGAGGCAAAGATGAACGGAGCGAAGTACAGAGAGATCCTTGATGAAAACCTGGTCCAGACCTCAGACTGGGGTGAAGATTAAACTTCCAACAGGACAACGAACCCTAAGCACACAGACAAGTCTCTGAATGTCCTTGAGTGGCCCAGCCAGAGCCCGGACTTGAACCCGATCGAACATCTCTGGAGAGACCTGAAACTAGCTGTGCAGCAACGCTCCCCATCCAACCTGACAGAGCTTGAGAGGAGCTGCAGAGAACAATGGGAGAAACACCCCAAATAAAGGTGTGCCTAGCTTGTAGCGTCATACCAAAGAAAACTCAAGGCTGTAATTGCTACCAAAGGTGCTTCAACTTAGGAAATAGTCTGAATACTTATGTAAATGTGATATTTTTGAGTGATGATCAGTATGTGAGTGATGATCAGTATGTGTGTGATGATCAGTATGTGTGTGATGATCAGTATGTGTGTGATGATCAGTATGTGTGTGATGATCAGTATGTGAGTGATGATCAGTATGTGAGTGATGATCAGTATGTGAGTGATGATGAGTATGTGAGTGATGATGAGTATGTCTGTGATGATCAGTATGTGAGTGATGATCAGTATGTGAGTGATGATCAGTATGTGAGTGATGATCAGTATGTGAGTGATGATCAGTATGTGAGTGATGATCAGTATGTGTGTGATGATCAGTATGTGTGTGATGATCAGTATGTGAGTGATGATCAGTATGTGAGTGATGATCAGTATGTGAGTGATGATCAGTATGTGTGTGATGGTCAGTATGTGAGTGATGATCAGTATGTGTGTGATGATGAGTATGTGAGTGATGATCAGTATGTGAGTGATGATCAGTATGTGAGTGATGGTCAGTATGTGTGTGATGGTCAGTATGTGAGTGATGATCAGTATGTGAGTGATGATCAGTATGTGAGTGATGATCAGTATGTGAGTGATGATCAGTATGTGAGTGATGATCAGTATGTGTGTGATGGTCAGTATGTGTGTGATGGTCAGTATGTGAGTGATGATCAGTATGTGAGTGATGATCAGTATGTGAGTGATGATCAGTATGTGTGTGATGGTCAGTATGTGAGTGATGATCAGTATGTGTGTGATGGTCAGTGGCACGCTTTCATTCAGTTGAGTCCGATGCAGTAGTGAGATGGTGTGAATGTTTTTTTTATCTCTCCATAAAAACAGGAGGGGAACGAGGGATGGAGTAAGGAGGGAGGGAAGGTAGTAACTGTAGGCGTTGGGGAGAGGAGAAACTGTGAGAGAGTTAGAGAGAGAGTTAATGAAAGAGAGAAGGAGAGAGGTAGCAGACTAATAACAGCTTGTTGGTTCCCTCTAGACTCATTAGCTGATCCACTATTGCAACTCTTAATTAATGCTTTCTATATTATAACATGTAATGACCCCTTTGAATAAGTCTGTCTGAAAGGAGAAGATGAGGAGATAGAGGGATAGGAGAAGGGGGGGGCAAAGAGAACAGAGAAGGGGTGAGAGAAAAATATGAGAGAGAGAAGAGATGGAGAGAGAGAGGAAGTGAGGGAAGATGGTGAGGGAGAGAGAGAGAAGACAGGGGGAGGGAGGGGAGAGAGAGAGAGACAGAGAGGAGGGGGGAGAGAACAGGGAGAGAGAAGACAGGTAGAGGAGAGGGAGAGAGAGAAGACAGGTAGAGGAGAGGGAGAGAGAGAAGACAGGGAGAGGAGAGAGAGAGAGAGAAGACAGGGAGAGGAGAGGGAGAGAGAAGACAGGGAGAGGAGAGGGAGAGAGAGAAGACAGGGAGAGGAGAGGGAGAGAGAGAGTGAAGACAGGGAGAGGAGAGGGAGAGAGAACAGAAGACAGGGAGAGGAGAGGGAGAGAGAGAAGACAGGGAGAGGAGAGGGAGAGAGAGAGAGATTACGAGGAGAGGGAGAGAGAGGAAGACAGGGAGAGGAGAGGGGTTTCAGAGAAGACAGGGAGAGGAGAGAGAGAGGATACAGGGAGAGGAGAGGGAGAGAGAGAGAAGACAGGGAGAGGAGAGGGAGAGAGAGAGACCAGTGAGAGGAGAGAGAGAGAAGAGAGGGAGAGGAGATGGAGAGAGAGAAGACAGGGAGAGGAGAGAGAGAAGACAGGGAGAGGAGAGGGAGAGGAGGGGAGAGAGAGAGAGAGAGAGAAGACAGGGAGAGGAGAGGGAAAGAGAGCGAGAGAAGACAGGGAGAGGAGAGGGAGAGAGAGAAGACAGGGAGAGGAGAGGGAGAGAGAGAGAGAAGACAGGGAGAGGAGGGGAGAGAGAGACCATGAGAAGACGAGGAGAGAGAGATAAGACAGGGAGAGGAGAGGGAGAGAGAGAAGACAGGGAGAGGAGAGAGAGGATACAGGGAGAGGAGAGGTAGAGAGAGAGAATATAGATGATAGGAGAGGGAGAGAGAGAGAAGAGAGGGAGAGGAGATGGAGAGAGAGAGAAGACAGGGAGAGGAGAGAGAGAAGACAGGGAGATGAGAGGGAGAGAGAGAGGACATGGAGAGGAGAGAGAAGACAGGGAGAGGAGAGGGAGAGAGAGAAGACAGGGAGAGGAGAGGGAAAGAGAGCGAGAGAAGACAGGGAGAGGAGAGGGAGAGAGAAGACAGGGAGAGGAGAGGGAGAGAGAGAGAGAAGACAGGGAGAGGAGAGGGAGAGAGAGAGAGAGAAGACGAGGAGAGAGAGAGAGAGAGAGAAGACAGGGAGAGGAGAGGGAGAGAGAGAAGACAGGGAGAGGAGAGAGAGAGAGGATACAGGGAGAGGAGAGGGAGAGAGAGAGAAGACAGGGAGAGGAGAGGGAGAGAGAGAAGACAGGGAGAGGAGAGGGAGAAAGAGAAGACAGGGAGAGGAGAGGGAGAGAGAGAAGACGAGGAGAGGGAGAGAGAGAGAAGAAAGGGAGAGGAGAGGGAGAGCGAGAGAGAAGACGAGGAGAGGGAGAGAGAGAAGACAGGGAGAGGAGAGGGAGAGAGAGAGAGAAAAGAGGGAGAGGAGAGGGAGAGAGAAGACGAGGAGAGGAGAGAGAGAAGACAGGGAGAGGAGAGGGAGAGAGAGAAGACAGGGAGAGGAGAGAGAGAGAGAGCAGAGGGAAAGAGAGAGAGAGAAGACAGGGAGAGGAGAGGGAGAGAGAGAGAGAGAAGATGGGGAGAGCAGAGGGAGAGAGGGAAGACAGGGAGATGAGAGGGAGAGAGCGAAGACAGGGAGAGAGAGAGAAGACAGGGAAAGGAGAGGGAGAGAGAGAGAGAGAAGATGGGGAGCCAGAGGGAGAGAGGGAAGACAGGGAGAGGAGAGGGAGAGAGAGAAGACAGGTAGAGGAGAGGGAGAGAGAGAAGACAGGGAGAGGAGAGGGAGAGAGAGAGAGAAGACAGGGAGAGGAGAGGGAGAGAGAAGACAGGGAGAGGAGAGGGAGAGGTTCAGACAGGGAGAGGAGAGGCAGAGAGAGAGAGTCTAGAGAGGGAGAGAGAGAGAGACAGGGAGAGGAGAGGGAGAGAGAGAGACAGGGAGAGGAGAGAGAGAGGATACAGGGAGAGGAGAGGGAGAGAGAGAGAAGACAGGGAGAGGAGAGGGAGAGTGAGAGAAGACAGGGAGAGGAGAGGAGAGAGAGAGAAGACAGTGAGAGGAGAGGGAGAGAGAGAGAAGACAGGGAGAGGAGAGGGAGAGAGAGAGAGAGAGAGAAGACGAGGAGAGAGAGAGAGATAAGACAGGGAGAGGAGAGGGAGAGAGAGAAGACAGGGAGAGGAGAGAGAGGATACAGGGAGAGGAGAGTGAGAGAGAGAAGACAGGGAGAGGAGAGGAGAGAGAGAGACAGGGAGAGCTTGGGAGAGAGAAAGAAGACAGGGAGAGGAGAGGGAGAGAGAGAAGACAGGGAGAGGAGTGGGAGAGAGATTAGAAGACAGGGAGAGGGAGAGAGAGAGAAGACAGGGAGAGGAGAGGGAGAGAGAGAGAGAAGACGAGGAGAGGGGAGAGAGAGAGAGACAGGGAGAGGAGAGGGAGAGAGAGAGAGAAGAGAGGGAGAGGAGAGGGAGAGAGAGAGAAGACAGGGAGAGGAGAGAGAG
>NW_026287106.1:392500-420000 GCF_023373465.1 Oncorhynchus keta | reverse complement strand
TCAAACTGAAACTGGCTCACACACACACACACACACACACACACACACACACACACACACACACACACACACACACACACACACACACACACACACACACACACACACACACACACACACACACACACACACACACACACACACACGTTATACAGTCATATGGTGAAAACCATGTATTACAGTAATGGTGAATACCATTTTATACAGACTTCCATTGCCCTAACCCCTTAACATAACCCCAACCCCTTACCATAAATTAACTCCTTACCATAACCCCAACCCTTTACTCTAACCCCAATCCCTTACCCCAATCCCTTACCCCAACCCTAACCCCAACCCTAACCCCAATCCCTTACCCCAATCCCTTACCCCAATCCCAACCCCTTACCCTAACCCTATCTCTAACCCCTTACCCCAACCCCTTACCCCAATACCTAACCCCAACTCCAATCCCTAATCCTTACCCCAATCCTAACCCCAACCCCTTACCCCAACCCCTTATCTCTCTCTCTCTCTCTCTCTCTCACTGTCTCACACTCACTCACTCAATCAATCACTCACTCACTCACTCACTCACTGTCTCACCCTATCGCTCTTGTTCTTTCTCTCGCTGTATCGCTCTCTCTCACTCACTCACTGAGGCAGGCAGGCAGGCAGGCAGGCAGGCAGGCAGGCAGGCCCCTTTCAGTTTAAAACATGCTTTTTGTAACACTAAATCACTATCAGCTATAAGAGACTCAAAGATAAAAAATAAAAACAATTTATTCAAACACCTCACAGTTCTAGTGTTTGAGGGGGAAAATGTCAAATGTCTCCGTCCGTCCTTCCGTCCCATAGCCCAGGGCTGTGTCTCAAAGGGCTTCCTATTCCCTATGTAGTGCACTACTTTTCACCAACTAGATCCCTTTCCCATCCGTTTCCCTACGAGACTCAGACCTGCCGCTACAGCCAATAAGGATGGGCCTGGCTGCGGGGTTGCCACGGCAACTCTCTGTTTTGTTTACTATTGGACGGTGCGCGGGCCAACCGGACCTGCTTAGCGACCAGCAGCAGTGACATATCAACCTGTGAATGTTCTAACAGAAGTCAGCCGGTTGGTTGGTTGGTCAGTTGGTTTGGCAGGACATTTCCCTTCCATCTGCTAAGACTGTTTGTTTTTCTGCTGTTTCATTTGTTTACTTGACGGTTGAAATTTGCCGTGGTTTTGAGCACTGACTCAATTGGCAATGCTAATCATTATTTATAGTTCGTGATTATTTGGAATCTAAGAGGTTTATTTTGTCTTTGTTAAATGAGTGTTTAGTCTCAAGTGAAGTGGTTTTGAAGACTTGTTTGCCTTTCTCAGAAATATAGATAAACAAATGTTTTCCTTGAAATTGTTGTGCGCTGGTGAAAGGCTGGACAAATTCCTCTTGTATTAATGAAAACCCGACTCCCAACAATAAAACTACTGTTCTTCCTCTCTGTTCTTCTGCTAGTTCTGTCACAAGGTGGACATTTCTGTTGTCATTTTCTATCAAGTGATAGAAACAACAGCCTCGGTTTGGCGAGTACTTTCACTGTCTCTTACGAGTCCAATAAAAACAAAATTACTTTTGTGATTTAAAAGCTGTGAGATATTTCACTAAAAGGAGGGCTACACTGAACGAGTTTGACAAAACCTAATCCCACATTATGATGAGTCCCAAATCGTAATGCGTCCCAAATTGTACCCTATTCCCTATATAGTGCATGCCTTTTGACCAGGGCTCTTGTCAATAGTAGTGCACTATGTAAGGAATAGGATGCCATTTGGGACGCATTACAACAACCTCGAATGACCTCAAAACGAAGGGAGTACTTGAACCATATTTAACTCAAATTGAAAGCTAATATGGGCCGACGCCATTCTCCAACAAATCAAACGTTTATTTTGACGACAGACTATTTCAAAGAGCAGACATTCGGGCTGACACATTTAGAGCACAACTGTTGATCTGTAGACTTGAGTTGAATTGGAGAATAATTATTATACCTTGTTTTCTGTAAATCTAACTAAATATAGGCTGCTGGTGACTATCTTTCACTTCCTTGGTCAGGTTAAAGGGTCTGTTTCAGTGTTCTTTCTTCATTATTCACCACTTTTCCCAGATGGCTCAAAACTACATTTCTTTGAAATTGCTTTAATTAATTCATGACTTGGGCAAAACAGGACGATTATCCTGACAAATACACACTGTACCTCTGAAGAGAAGTGATATAAATGTTCAGTCTTTGTAAATGGGCTGTTGGCAGCTCTCTGTACCCTGGGTTCCAGTAATAGCATTTTAAACGCATGCTAAATGTTCTCTTTTGCTGGAGAGACCGGTTCGAAGGTAAACCAAAGCTTTGGTCTGTCCAGGCTCCTTTGATGCGTTCTCCTTCCTGTTCTGCTCATTTCAAGATGTGTGTGTGTTTCATCAGAGTTGGCCTGTAGTTGTTGAGAGATTATTTGCCTTTCCACAAATAAAAGGATACCAGCAGTACATACCTATACTGAACTCCTAACATAAAGGTGATTATTTTATATTCTATTCTGCATCTTGACATTTCGTACATGTTGTAGCAGATCGCTTTTAAACCCAAAAAGTGTCACTCATCGTCCTGATCCAGACGTTCTTGACCACTATTTCTCAACACCGCTCAACCGAACATTGTCATTTTATTGACGAGTCTAAATGATCTCAGTAGGTTGCCACCCATTTAGTCGGCACTCAACTGGTTTTGACTGCAGCAGTCATCCAAGGAGGGGATGGCAGGGAGATGGATGTGGGCTCTGGGGATAGTTTGCCAGTCCCTGGTCCAGTCGAGTTCCATGTCTTCAGTGAAGTGACGCTTAGCGTTTCAGAAGATTGCTATGTCATATTAATGACAAGTTGAACACTCCTTGTTGTGAAATAAAATGTGTGTGACAATAAACAGAGGAGATGAAACGGAAAATAGTGAGGCTATCTCTTCAAGTCCAACCAGTGGAGAATGTGTATCTTTCTCCTTACTGGGCGATTTGTTCTCTCTCTCAGCCGCTTGTTGAAGGGGATTCCATGGGCGTATATTTTTCACCCGTTTCTGTCTAACTCACCAACAGAGACTGTGTGAGAGTGTATTAGTGTGAGAGTGTGAGAGTGTGTTAGTGTGTTAGTGTGTTACAAGCATTTTGCTACACCTGCAAAAACATCCCTAAACACATGTATGTGACCAATTGTATTTATTTCTTCGTGTTAGTGAGAGAGAAAGAGAATGTGCTTTTGAGCATTTGTCCATCTGTCAGTCCGTCAGTCCATTCGTCCATCCGTCAGTCCATCTGTCCGTCCATCCATTACAGTACATTGATGAAGCACACAAATGAAAGTGTGAACAAGCATAGCTACTTCTAATTCTTTGTGTGTGGTTGACTTGGCAGGGTCCAATGTGATCACTCTGCCAGACCATGAAATACATTAATAAACCCCACTCTACACCATGAAATACATTACACCTGACTCAACTAAACCCCACTCTACCAGACCATGAAATACATTACACCTGACCCAACTAAACCCCACTCTACCAGACCATGAAATACATTACACCTGAAACTAAACCCCATTACCAGACCATGAAATACCCCAACTAAACCCCACTCTACCAGACCATGAAATACATTACACCTGACCCAACTAAACCCCACTCTACCAGACCATGAAATACATTACACCTGACCCAACTAAACCCCACTCTACCAGACCATGAAATACATTACACCTGACCCAACTAAACCCCACTCTACCAGACCATGAAATACATTACACCTGACCCAACTAAACCCCACTCTACCAGACCATGAAATACATTACACCTGACCCAACTAAACCCCACTCTACCAGACCATGAAATACATTACACCTGACCCAACTAAACCCCACTCTACCAGACCATGAAATACATTACACCTGACCCAACTAAACCCCACTCTACCAGACCAGTCCACCTGACCCAACTGACCATGAAATACATTACACCTGACTCAACTAGACCCCAAATGACAGGGTGAATCACTGAGAGCCCACAGCCCTACCCCACAACACACAGCCCCAGAGCCCACAGCCCACAGCCCTACCCCACAACACACAGCCCCAGAGCCCACAACCACCTACAACCCTACAGCCCAAAAGCCCTGGTTTGGAGCGAGATGCCTGGACATGTATCAGGTGGGAGGTCCTTGGAGGGAGAGGGAGGTGGGCTGGAGGTTCTGGCCAACACTGGTTGGAATCTCTCTTTCACTTTCTCTCCCTTTTTCTCTCTCTGTTTTGTTATCTTTCCTTTTCCTTCCATCTCTCCCCTTTTCTGTCTCATGTTCTCTCCGTCTCTCTTTCTCCCCATCCCTCTCCCTCTTTCCTTCGTTCTGTTGTTCCATCTCCCTGCCATCCCCAGCTTGGAGCGAATGAGGAATGTTCCATAATTAGGATGAACGATCCCTTCCTCTGAAAGCTTATTTTTACGCCCTGTTATTTTTACCCTCTTCGTTTCCTCTTTTCTCCTCCCCTTGCTTCCTCGTGTCCTTTCTCTTGTTACAATTCATTCACACTGCTCACATGGTCCAACAATGGTAAAACGTATAGCACAGTTCAGAGTATTAATATACTGTCACATACATATTTCAGCTCTTTTACATTAGAAATTGTAGTCGAAATTGTTGAGGTTAAAAAAATAAATAATGCAACATTTGGACAACTTTTTCATGTTTTATAATCTATTAGATATACACTACCGGTAAAAAGTTTTAGAACACCTACTCATTCAGGGTTGTTCTTTATTTTTACTGCTTTCTACATTGTAGAATAGTGAAGACATCAACACTATCAACAGCATTAGGCTGTTGATGAGAGGCATTAGACTGTTGATGAGAGGCATTAGGCTGTTGATGAGAGGCATTAGACTGTTGATGAGAGGCATTAGACTGTTGATGAGAGGCATTAGACTGTTGATGAGAGGCATTAGGCTGAGAGGCATTAGACTGTTGATGAGAGGCATTAGGCTGTTGATGAGTGGCATTAGGCTGTTGATGAGTGGCATTAGGCTGTTGATGAGAGGCATTAGACTGTTGATGAGAGGCATTAGGCTGTTGATGAGAGGCATTAGACTGTTGATGAGAGGCATTAGACTGTTGATGAGAGGCATTAGACTGTTGATGAGAGGCATTAGGCTATTGATGAGAGGCATTAGACTGTTGATGAGAGGCATTAGGCTGTTGATGAGTGGCATTAGGCTGTTGATGAGTGGCATTAGGCTGTTGATGAGAGGCATTAGACTGTTGATGAGAGGCATTAGGCTGTTGATGAGAGGCATTAGGCTGTTGATGAGAGGCATTAGACTGTTGATGAGAGGCATTAGGCTGTTGATGAGAGGCATTAGGCTGTTGATGAGAGGCATTAGGCTGTTGATGAGAGGCATTAGGCTGTTGATGAGAGGCATTAGGCTGTTGATGAGAGGCATTAGACTGTTGATGAGAGGCATTAGGCTGTTGATGAGAGGCATTAGGCTGTTGATGAGAGGCATTAGACTGTTGATGAGAGGCATTAGGCTGTTGATGAGAGGCATTAGGCTGTTGATGAGAGGCATTAGGCTGTTGATGAGTGGCATTAGACTGTTGATGAGAGGCATTAGACTGTTGATGAGAGGCATTAGACTGTTGATGAGAGGCATTAGACTGTTGATGAGAGGCATTAGACTGTTGATGAGAGGCATTAGACTGTTGATGAGATGATGTCATAAGGTGTGTTGATGAGTAAATGGCATTAGACTGTTGATGAGAGGCATTAGGCTGTTGATGAGAGGCATTAGGCTGTTGATGAGAGGCATTAGGCTGTTGATGAGAGGCATTAGACTGTTGATGAGAGGCATTAGGCTTTTGATGAGAGGCATTACGCCATTTTGCTCTGTTGCTTTATCAGCTGTTGTCCTTTAGGTCATAGTCTTCTTCCCAAATGGCCTCATTTTACCACGGCCCATAGGACTCTGGTCTAAAGGAGTGCACTATACAGGGAATAAGGTGCCATTTGGGATGAGGGTATATCCATTCATGTTTGTAGAGTGGGTGGATGCAGAGTTTTTCTCTCATGACTTTATGTCACTACTGGTTGATGAAGAGTGATGGCACAGCCACATATTCTTGCTCATACGTCATAGCAACCCTTATCATAATAATGCTTTGGTTGATTTGTTTGATTCAATGAACCCTAAGTTGAAAGTCAATGTTGTTCTCTTAACTATGATGTCTCTGTTTGCCTTGAGTCTCTGTGATGTGGTGTTTGAGGTTTTTAAAGGGTAACTGTGGGTTAGGGACTGGCTAAGTTTACTATAAAGCTATACACACACACAGGCGTGTACTCACGCACACACACACACACACTGGGCCTTATGCCTTCCATGTAACGGTGATGCTTGTGAAAACAAACTCAAATAATCAGAGCATTTCAGCAGCTTTTGACTGTTTGTTATTTCTCAAGTCGGTTATACGATGCGGTTCATGGGAAATCTCTGTTTGTATATGTTCCTTAACAAACGCTTATCACCAGACCTATTGTCAATGATGATGTGTCAGAAACAGGCCCACTGGGCAGTTCGGGCAAATGCCAGATGGACAGGTCCGTCTTTAGCCCAGTGGGCCTGTCTAGGTTGGAGGTTTTGTGCAGAATGATCATTATTTGGATAATGGGAGCCTGTGTGTTAGAATTTATGATTTTTTTTTTTTTTTTATTTCCCATTTAACCATGTGAGGTATTGAGAACAATCATTTGCAGGCCTGGCAAATAAAGATGGAGTTTTAACATTTGAACCTTTATTTAAATGGAGTAAACAATTTAGCAAGTCAATAAGTAGAAAAAAATGGGCAGTCTATATACAATGTGTGCAAAAGGCATGAGGAGGTAGGCGAATAATACAATTTTGCAGATTAACACTGGTGATAAATGATCAGATGGGCATGTACAGGTAGAGATATTGGGGCAAAAGAGCAGAAAAGTAAATAAATAAAAACAGTATAAAAACAGTATGGGAATGAGGTAGGTGAAAAGGGTGAGCTATTTACCTAGACTATGTACAGCTGCAGCGACGGCCTAGCTGCTCGGATAGCTGATGTTTGAAGTTGGTGAGGGAGATAAAAGTCTCCAACTTCAGCGATTTTTGCAATTCGTTCCAGTCACAGGCAGCAGAGTACTGGAACGAAAGGCGGCCAAATGAGGTGTTGGCTTTAGGGATGATCAGTGAGATACACCTGCTGGAGCGCGAACGGATGGGTGTTGCCATTGACCAGTGAACTGAGATAAGGCCTTTACCTAGCATGGACTTGTAGATGACCTGGAGCCAGTGGGTCTGGCGAACGAATATGTATTGAGGGCCAGCCGACGGCCAAGTCGCAGTGGTGGGTGGTATAAGGTGCTTTAGTGACAAAACGGATGGCACTGTGATAGACTGCATCCAGTTTGCTGAGTAGAGTGTTGGAAGCCATTTTGGATGACATCGCCGGCCTAGGATCGGTAGGATAGTCAGTTTTACTGGGGAACGACGGCCTATGAGTGAAGGACGGCCTTGTTGGGAATAGAAAGCCGACTCTGGATTTGATTTTTGATTGGAGATGTTTGATGTGAGTCTGGAAGGAGAGTTTGCAGTCTAGCCAGACACCTAGGTACTTATAGATGTCCACATATTCAAGGTTGGAACCATCCAGGGTGGTGATGCTAGTCGGGCATGCGGGTGCAGGCCGATCGGTTGAAAAGCATGCATTTGGTTTTACCTTTAGGAGCAGTTGGAGGCCACGGAAGGAGTGCTGTATGGCATTGAAGCTCGTTTGGAGGTTGATAGCACAGTGTCCAATGACGGGCCGAACGTATATAGAATGGTGTCCTATTGGGGAACGCCCGCAGCAAGAGCCATCATTGATATATACAGAGAAAAGAGTCGGCCTAACCCTGTGGCACCCCCATAGAGACAGCCAGAGGACCGGACAGCATGCCCTCCGATTTGAACACTGAACTCTGTCTGCAAAGTAATTGGTGAACCAGGCAAGGCAGTCATTGGGAAAACCGAGGCTGTTGAGTCTGCCTATTGGTGATTGACAGAGTCGGCCTTGGCGATTCGATGAAGACGACGGCCTACTGTCTTTTATCGATGGCGGTTAACGACATTTAGTACCTTGAGTGTGGCTGAACCCGACGGCCTCGGAAACCAGATTGCACAGCGGAACGTACGGCCTATTGAATGGGATGATTTCTGGTCCCAGTTCGTCCATGTGATGTGTATTATTACAATCATCAGGCCCGCAAACCAGATGGACTTTTACATTTGAACCTTTATTTAAATAGACGTGTCAGTTAAGAACAAATTCTTATTTACAACGACGGCCTATTGGGGAACAGTGGGTTAATTGCCTTGTTCAGGGGCAGAACGACAGATTTTTACCTTGTCAGCTCGGGGATTCGACCCCCTAACCTTTCAGTTACTGGCCCAACGCTCTAATCACTAGGCTACCTGCTGGTTACTGGCCCAACGCTCTAATCACTAGGCTACCTGCTGGTTACTGGTCCAATGCTCTAACCACTAGGCTACCTGCTGGTTACTGGTCCAATGCTCTAACCACTAGGCTACCTGCTGGTTACTGGTCCAACGCTCTAACCACTAGGCTACCTGCTGGTTACTGGTCCAACGCTCTAACCACTAGGCTACCTGCTGGTTACTGGTCCAACGCTCTAACCACTAGGCTACCTGCTGGTTACTGAACGCTCTAACCACTAGGCTACCTGCTGGTTAATGGTCCAACGCCTAACTACTAGGCTACCTGCTGGTTACTGGTCCAACGCTCTAACCACTAGGCTACCTGCTGGTTACTGGTCCAACGCTCTAACCACTAGGCTACCTGCTGGTTACTGGTCCAACGCTCTAACCACTAGGCTACCTGCTGGTTACTGGTCCAAACACTAGGCTACCTGCTGGTTACTGGTCCAACGCTCTAACCACTAGGCTACCTGCTGGTTACTGGTCCAACGCTCTAACCACTAGGCTACCTTGGTTACTGGTCCAACGCTCTAACCACTAGGCTATCTGCTGGTTACTGGTTCAACGCTCTAACCACTAGGCTACCTGCTGGTTACTGAACGCTCTAACCACTAGGCTACCTGGGGAACTGGTCCAAGGCCTAACCACTAGGCTACCTGCTGGTTACTGGTCCAACGCTTGGCTACCTGCTGGTTACTGGTCCAACGCTCTAACCACTAGGCTACCTGCTGGTTACTGGTTCAACGCTCTAACCACTAGGCTACCTGCTGGTTACTGGTCCAACGCTCTAACCACTAGGCTACCTGCTGGTTACTGGTCCAATGCTCTAACCACTAGGCTACCTGCTGGTTACTGGTCCAACGCTCTAACCACTAGGCTACCTGCTGGTTACTGGTTCAACGCTCTAACCACTAGGCTACCTGCTGGTTACTGTTCCAACGCTCTAACCACTAGGCTACCTGCTGGTTACTGGTCCAACGCTCTAACCACTAGGCTACCTGCTGGTTACTGGTCCAACGCTCTAACCACTAGGCTACCTGCTGGTTACTGGTCCAATGCTCTAACCACTAGGCTACCTGTTGGTTACTGGTCCAACGCTCTAACCACTAGGCTACCTGCTGGTTACTGGTCCAACGCTCTAACCACTAGGCTACCTGCTGGTTACTGGTCCAACCCCTAAGCTACCTGCTGGTTACTGGTCCAACGCTCTAACCACTAGGCTACCTGCTGGTTACTGGTCCAACGCTCTAACCACTAGGCTACCTGCTGGTTACTGGTCCAACACTCTAACCACTAGGCTACCTGCTGGTTACTGGTTCAACGCTCTAACCACTAGGCTACCTGCTGGTTACTGGTCCAACGCTCTAACCACTAGGCTACCTGCTGGTTACTGGTCCAACGCTCTAACCACTAGGCTACCTGCTGGTTACTGGTCCAACGCTCTAACCACTAGGCTACCTGCTGGTTACTGGTCCAATGCTCTAACCACTAGGCTACCTGCTGGTTACTGGTCCAATGCTCTAACCACTAGGCTACCTGCTGGTTACTGGTCCAACGCTCTAACCACTAGGCTACCTGCTGGTTACTGGTTCAACGCTCTAACCACTAGGCTACCTGCTGGTTACTGGTCCAACGCTCTAACCACTAGGCTACCTGCTGGTTACTGGTCCAACGCTCTAACCACTAGGCTACCTGCTGGTTACTGGTCCAACGCTCTAACCACTAGGCTACCTGCTGGTTACTGGTCCAAACACTAGGCTACCTGCTGGTTACTGGTCCAACGCTCTAACCACTAGGCTACCTGCTGGTTACTGGTCCAACGCTCTAACCACTAGGCTACCTGCTGGTTACTGGTCCAACGCTCTAACCACTAGGCTACCTGCTGGTTACTGGTTCAACGCTCTAACCACTAGGCTACCTGCTGGTTACTGGTCCAACGCTCTAACCACTAGGCTACCTGCTGGTTACTGGTCCAACGCTCTAACCACTAGGCTACCTGCTGGTTACTGGTCCAACGCTCTAACCACTAGGCTACCTGCTGGTTACTGGTCCAACGCTCTAACCACTAGGCTACCTGCTGGTTACTGGTCCAATGCTCTAACCACTAGGCTACCTGCTGGTTACTGGTCCAACGCTCTAACCACTAGGCTACCTGCTGGTTACTGGTTCAACGCTCTAACCACTAGGCTACCTGCTGGTTACTGTTCCAACGCTCTAACCACTAGGCTACCTGCTGGTTACTGGTCCAACGCTCTAACCACTAGGCTACCTGCTGGTTACTGGTCCAACGCTCTAACCACTAGGCTACCTGCTGGTTACTGGTCCAACGCTCTAACCACTAGGCTACCTGTTGGTTACTGGTCCAACGCTCTAACCACTAGGCTACCTGCTGGTTACTGGTCCAACGCTCTAACCACTAGGCTACCTGCTGGTTACTGGTCCAACCACTAGGCTACCTGCTGGTTACTGGTCCAACGCTCTAACCACTAGGCTACCTGCTGGTTACTGGTCCAACGCTCTAACCACTAGGCTACCTGCTGGTTACTGGTCCAACACTCTAACCACTAGGCTACCTGCTGGTTACTGGTTCAACGCTCTAACCACTAGGCTACCTGCTGGTTACTGGTCCAACGCTCTAACCACTAGGCTACCTGCTGGTTACTGGTCCAACGCTCTAACCACTAGGCTACCTGCTGGTTACTGGTCCAACGCTCTAACCACTAGGCTACCTGCTGGTTACTGGTCCAACGCTCTAACCACTAGGCTACCTGCTGGTTACTGGTCCAACGCTCTAACCACTAGGCTACCTGCCACCTTAACATATAAACACTGTTTATATACTGTACTTTACTATACTGTACACAGTGCTGATAAAGAATACTTAATGGTTCGCTGTTTACAGTAAAACATGAGAAGAAATTTGCTCCATCAAACATCAAAGGGTGTATCCCAAATGGCACCGTATTACCTATGCAGTGCACTACTGTTGACCAGGCCCAATAGGGCTCTGATCAAAACTATTACACTGTAGGGAACAATGTTCCATTTGTGGTGCAGAAATACATTCCACGTTAAACGAGTGGCTATAATCACCCTTTGACATGTGCACTGTGTGTTGGTGTTTTCTCGATGTTTGTCTTGACACACTCCCTGGTAATTATAGAAGCACAAACTGTCTGTGTCCCAAATGGCACCCTATTACCTAAATCCCCCAAACTCGAGTCTGGACCCGGAAGCCAGTCCCACTGCGGTTTTATTTCATTGTTCCCCTCTAATCAGGGACTGATTTGGACCTGGGACACCAGGTGGGTGATTCCCCTGTAATCAGGAACTGATTTAGACCTGGGACACCAGGTGGGTGCAATTAATGTAAGGTAGAACAGAAAACCAGTAGGCTCCGGACCTCGTAGTGTAAGAGTTGGGTACCCTGCCCAACATACTGCACTGCTTCTGACCAGAGCCCTATGGGAAGTAGAAACACTAGAGTCTGTAATGTTTGAAAGATGTCTGGTTCTATCTAACAGTCCTCTTATATGCATCAGACTAACCAAAGGCCTAATGGTGGACTCTGTCATACACACACACACATGCACGCATCATGCGCGCGCACGTACACACATAAACACACACACACACACACACACACACACACACACACACACACACACACACACACACACACACACACACACACACACACACACACACACACACACACACACACACACACACACACACACACACACACACACACACACACACACACACGGTCCTGATGATGTCTCTTTAAATACTGTGGCTGTTAGTCTCATCAGACTCTTGGGTAATCTGCAACATCCTCTTTTACCATCCTCCTTTTTTTCATCCCCCTTTTCCGTCTGCAGTCTGTTTCCGACGGCCATGTCATGACGTGTATCTGATTGTATTAGCAACCAGCGATTTCCCTCCCTCCCGCTCTCTGCTTCTCTAACCCCCCTAGGACCATTCCATAGCTGGAACATGCTTAAGGATGTGTGTTTTGAATCTTAGAGAAGGTCCTGTACCGTCGCTATGTTACCCCAGATGTTGGCTGTCACAGAACCTGTCACAGAACAGCCCTCTCATGGAAAGCCGTGTTCTAGACCAGTGTTTGTCAACTATTTCTGTTTGTCTGTGTGTGTGTTTTGAGGGTATATATCATTCATTTAAAAGTCCAAAAAATGGATGTACCATTCCCAGAGTCAGTAAACATACTTGAAAGTACTACTTAAGTCGTTTTTTGGGGTATCTGTACTTTACTTTACTATTTGTATTTTTGACAACTTCATACTTTTACTTCACTACATTCCTAAAGTAAATAATGTACTTTTTACTCCATACATTTTCCCTGACACCCAAAAGTAATTGCTACATTTTGAATGCTTACCAGGACAGGAACAATTTCCTAATTCACACACTTATCAAGAGAACTTCCCTGGTCATCCTTAATGCCCCAGATCTGGCAGACACACTAAACCCATGCTTCGTTTGTAAATGATGTCTGTGTTGGAGCTTGCCCCTGGCTATCCGTAAATTAAAAAACAAGACAATTATGCAGTCTAGTTTGTTTAATACAAGGAATTAGAAATTATTTATACTTTTACTTTTGATACTTAAGTATATTTTAGCAATTACATTTAAAGTATATTTAGAAACCAAATACTTTTAGACTTTTACTCAAGTAGTATTTTATTGGGTGACTTTCACTTTTACTTGAGTCATTTTCTATCAAGGTATCTTTACTTTTACTCAAGTATGACAATTGTGTACTTTTTCCACCACTGCACAGATTGCCCCTTTATGTTGAATGCACTGCCTGTTAGATGCTCTGGATAAGTGCGTCTGTTAAATGACCAACATGCACATTTACTTTACGTTGCACTTAAACTTGAGATGCACTTCAGTTTCCACTTACCAGGAGTGGACTAAAGGACTGAACAGTAACAGAAGTGTTGTGTTGAATAAGCAGAGGCGTTATTAGAGCGCCTCTTGAGGGTTCTGAATCTGAACACGTTGACCAGATGCTGTTTGTGCTGTTGCTATAGCTGGCATAAAACCTCTACTGTAGTTGTACTGGGATGCATACATCCATTAATGTCTCCATTTAAAACAGAGTCAAATGAAGCTAGGACGATCAGCCAACGACTGTGTACACACACACACACACACAACACAGTGTATACAGTATATTTGAATCCTCACGGACTCACTTGGCCATGGCTGCTGGTAGCTGTTGCTAGGCAGAAAAGAAAACAAATGTCCAGAGCAACAGACCTGATTAGGATATAAGAGAATAAGCCTGTAGTCTTCAATGGAGCTTCAGTAGAGTCCTGTATACACTAAGCCTGCAGTATTTACAACAGACAGTCTGTTTAGATCCACTCAGGTCACCCTGAGAGCTCTCAAGGACTCAGTACAAAATGGCACCCTATTCCATAGTGGACTACTTTTGAGTGCACTATATAGGGAATATGATGTAATTTGGGATGCAACCCACGAGAGCTCTCAGGGTGACCTGAGTTGATGTAAACAGACTGTCCATGACATCCTATTCCCTGCATAGTGCACTAGGTTTAACCAGGGCCCATAGTGCACTATGTAGGGAATAGGGTGCCATTTGAGACGTGATCATGCTCTTTTACACAGTAAAAATGTAGCGATGGAGGGGGAACAGCTGGAGTGGGGCTGGAACCAACAAAACATTGGTTGCAGAGGCCAGACCTCTTGGTAAAGATGGGATAACTTGTGTGTGTGTGTGTGTGTGTGTGTGTGTGTGTGTGTGTGTGTGTGTGTGTGTGTGTGTGTGTGTGTGTGTGTGTACTGTATGTGTGTTTGAATGTGTGATTGTAGTTCTATGATCAGAGTGTCCATTGACCTGTGAAGGGCTGGTGTATTTGAGCTTGTATTAGACTATGGGGGGTTCATGGGAAAATTGGGTTTTAATTGGGGGAGCATGCAGAGTTTCTTCCGTTGGCGCAATGAGAGCTGCTGATTGGACAGCCCCTGGGAGATTTGAGATGTGATTGGGTGCACACTTTTTGGATGAGGTGTGTGTATGTGTGTGCATTGCGCAAGCACATGTTTGTGGTGTGTGTGGGAGTGCACGTGTGTGTGTGTGTGTGTTCTATTTTGAGGCTCATCTGCTCTCATCATTATTATCCCAGTGAGCCGCAGGACTCATTTCCTCCCCAAGGTTCTCCCTCTTTCACTTTCTCTCTCTCTTTCTCTCCCTCTCTTTCTCTCGTTCCCTCTCTCTCTTTCTCACTCTCCTTCTCTCCCTTTCCCACACTCTCTTTCCCTCGTTCTCTCTCCCTTTTTCTTTCTTTCTTTCCCTCTCTTGCTTTATTTCTATCTCTCCCTTTCTATTCTCCCTCTTTCATCTTTCCCCAGCCCCTCCAGGGTTAGTTCTCATCAGAGAGACAGAAATACCATGTCTCCCTAATATTGGAATGTTGTCGCCCCCCCAGGAGTACCTCCAGTCCTCTGTGTGTCACAGAGGATTTAAACATGGATGACAGCTCAATGAGATTTAGGGATGCATCTAGAACTACTGGAGCTTGTCTTGATAAGAGGACCGTGAATAAAACTATTCTTAACTTCACAGAAAATTACTATATTCTCTACATCTATTAGAATCGAAAGGCTTTACACTCTTTTAATGAAGCAAAGTCCATTGATCATTCTGCAGTTGAAAGAAGGTTGTTTTCTTTCCACAAAAATTAAGTTCACTGTCATAAGGTTTATTTGTTCTATTTCATAATGTCTACTATTGCATGACCAATTGGGTAGACATTCAAGTGTTTGAGTGTGTGGCCTGTTGTCAAGTAGTTAGTGCTGCTGATCCTGACACACACATAGCAGAGTTGGGTTCAAATCTGGCCCACTGCCCTTTGACTGAAACTTTTTCTTTGTTCAATTAAAAACACAAACAAATAACAGTAAAAAAGTGGAGTATTTGGGCAGACAAGGTGTGTAAGTGCGGTGCTCTGGCATGGCGAGGCTGGAAACCCACAGGGTTCCACCAATCCTTACCTTAAAGGGTAACTCCACCACTTTTCAACCTCCTATTCATTATCGCCAGCACCAAACCAGTGGCTGCATATGTGAAAGGAGCGTATTTCAGGAAAAATATCATGTTAAAAAGTTCTACCTGATGACATCATCAAAAGTTAAACATTTTAAAAACAGTGATTTTCAAACCCCATTAGATTTGCGGTGATGTAGAGAGCAAGAAAATACCCTTCCTCTGGTTAGAAACAGGTTTTGAAAATCCCTGTTTTTCTTACTTTTAATCCTACCCTGTGATGTCACAGGGAAGCATCTTTTAGGGCCTGTCTTCTTATCTTTTTAACCACAGCTCATAGAAACACATTGTTGTCACACATGAAGACACTGGTTTGGTACTGGAGATAATGAACATGAGGTTGAAAGTGGCAGAGGTGCCCTTTAACCATTGAGTGTCATGCGATCATAAGAAATACTACAGTATGTCTGTATTACAACTATAGACAGTAATGTTATGGATAGCTATGAGGCTGCTGTGGAGGAGAGTGGCTGCTGTGCGTGCGTGCGTGCGTGCGTGCGTGCGTGTGTGTGATACTACATTATGTCTACAGTCTGATTGTGTCGTCTATGGAAAAGGTGTGGTGGTGGGTCTGCATATAGGCTAGGAACACACCAGTCCAATGTATCACGTTTAATGATGAGAATATGTCTGTTCCTCCCACAATACAATAGAGTAAACTTGTAAAGGTTCTTCTTCGATTTTTAGATATCCCTTTGTCACTGTGAGAAAATTATTCTCCATGACACTGCAGTTAATGTAGTAACCTTAATGTAGGTTTGTGTAGTGGATGAGCTGAGTTACTCAGTAGTAGTTAATGTAGTAACCTTAATGTAGGTTTGTGTAGTGGATGAGGTGAGTTACTCAGTAGTAGTTAATGTAGTAACCTTATTGTGGGTTTGTGTAGTGGATAAGGTGAGTTACTCAGTAGTAGTTAATGTAGTAACCTTAATGTAGGTTTGTGTAGTGGATGAGGTGAGTTACTCAGTAGTAGTTAATGTAGTAACCTTATTGTAGGTTTGTGTAGTGGATGAGGTGAGTTACTCAGTAGTAGTTAATGTAGTAACCTTAATGTAGGTTTGTGTAGTGGATGAGGTGAGTTACTCAGTAGTAAGTAGTTAATGTAGTAACCTTATCGTAGGTTTGTGTAGTGGATGAGCTGAGTTACTCAGTAGTAGTTAATGTAGTAACCTTATTGTAGGTTTGTGTAGTGGATGAGCTGAGTTACTCAGTAGTAGTTAATGTAATAACCTTCCCCCAAGGGCATAAGGCAAGGGTAAGGTGAGGAGGGTGTCTTTTATGTGTTTGAAACACAGCCAGTCATTTTCAGACTAGTGATTTCATGGCTAATTGAGGTGAGACAGTAATTCTGTTCATAGATTTTGCAGATGTATTAACTACACATTGAAATGGACACGTTCAGCCCGAAGCGGGAGGTTTAAAAATGCTTTCTTAGTCAAAGTACCGGAGCATGTCGTTTATTGTAGATTTTGGTATTGAATTAGTCGAGTTGCTCAGTAGTAGTTAATGTAGTAACCACAGGAGGTTGGTGGCACCTTAATTGGGGAGGACAGGTTTGTGGTAATGGCCGGAGCGGAATAAGTCGAATGGTATCAAACACATGGTTTCTATGTGTTTGATGACCTTCCAACTTCCGTTCCAGCCATTATTATGAGCCGTCCTCCCCTCAGTAGCCTCCACTGGTAGTAACCTTAATGTAAGTTTGTGTAGTGGATGAGGTGAGTTACTCACAAAGTACTTTGAGAGCCATGTGAAATATGCCATACGTTATATGCTATCCGTCATAATTATCATTGTGTAACTATTTGAGAGGGCATTGTCATCCGAAACCCAAACATTGAGAGAAAAATAATTTGTAAAAGCACACAAATCGGATCCCACTTACTAGTCCAATTAATCCACAATGCTTACACAGTCTTGAATTCCTGTATGTACTTAAGAGACAGTTTGAGGTCAAATATACTGTTAGTTAAACATTGGGTATTGAATGATCTTTGCATGGCATGGAATTCAGGCGACATGAAAATTCCTAGAATTAAAATACCTTTGTTTTTCCTTGGTCACACAGGAAGTCTCTTTACTTCCCTGTTCCTGTGATTGTAAGATGGCTGCCAAGGTTCCCGAGGTCATGACCTTTACCGCCTTGAAGAAGATGTTTCCCTTAACCACATATCTAGGATCAGATTCCAACCCCCAAATCCAGTACCAAAGCATTATAGGGAGAAAATGTAAAACTGACCTTAGATCAGTGACTGAGAACAACTTCATCCACATAACTCTTTTAATGTATTTCTCCTTTATTTGTTTAGCCACGCCTGCAAAGCTTGGTCTGCAAAACAACTTAAAACACACATTTGTAACTTTATTGCATTATTTCTATTTAGTGTTTGAAGCTAACCGCTTGCCACAATTCCACATGGCCTGTAGTTTATGCAGACGCTAATGGCGGTTTAATTACAGGCAATAGTTCATCTGGTACAGTATTAGATGAAGTGAAGGTTTACAGCCGGGTTTAGAACTACTAAACCTACCTGTAGGGGATTGTGGTAGAACTCTGGAAGCCAATGAAGATTGATCTTCTAGAACTGATTGTGTTCTAATCAGACCATTAAAGCGGATGAACAGGATTTTAACAACTTGATTTTTAACAACTTTATGTTAGATGGTTCCTACGTTCAACTATCATCAAGTTGTAATATCCTGGCCTTCTCCTTTAAGTTGGAGGGTTGAAACAAAATGATAGATTGTGATGGGGCTGTATGGAAGTGCATGTTGTGTTGTTTTAATGGAATGACATCTGTGCTCTAGTGTGGCTTCTATGGCGCTTGGCCAAACTATGATGTGGACTCTATCGATCACACTCTAATCGACCTGGGCCAGGTTAGACCTACATTACAGAATGATATTCACTAGAGCAGATGTGCTTTTAACTTTTCAGAATATCTGGCTTCAGAATCATTCTCCAAATAAGCCATTTACGGGTCTGACTGACCGAAAAGTTTTACTACAAAATACATTCAGGTATGTTGTTATTGTTACATAACTGTCTTCTAAGCTCTTATTATTCAAATCATCACTTAATCCCACCGTTGCCACCAAATGCCACACAGGGATGGACAGGCAGTGGGAGGTACTATTGATTGAGTGAATCCCAGACGATCAGTTTCAGTCTCGTTAACATGTTGGTTATGTCCCAAATGACACCCTATTCTCTACAGTATATAGTATACTACTTCTGACTAGAGGCCTATAGTCCCTAGTCAGAAGTAGTGGACAACACAGGATTAAGGTGTCATTTTGAATGAAGCTCATGACTTCCAGTAAAATATTCAATATCTGTAATGAGATGAAGAGGCGTTTGGACACCATTTCCTCCCTAGCTGAGGGATAAGAGTAGTATTACATCAAAGCAGCAACCTCTTGTAGATAACACCCTGCTGTAGATGACACCCTGCTGTAGATGACACCCTGCTGTAGATATCACCCTGCTGTAGATGACACCCTGCTGTAGATATCACCCTGCTGTAGATGACACCCTGCTGTAGATAACACCCTGCTGTAGATAACACCCTGCTGTAGATGACACCCTGCTGTAGATGACACCCTGCTGTAGATGACACCCTGCTGTAGATGACACCCTGCTGTAGATATCACCCTGCTGTAGATATCACCCTGCTGTAGATGACACCCTGCTGTAGATGACACCCTGCTGTAGATGACACCCTGCTGTAGATGACACCCTGCTGTAGATAACACCCTGCTGTAGATGACACCCTGCTGTAGATATCACCCTGCTGTAGATATCACCCTGCTGTAGATAACACCCTGCTGTAGATAACACCCTGCTGTAGATATCACCCTGCTGTAGATGACACCCTGCTGTAGATATCACCCTGCTGTAGATGACACCCTGCTGTAGATAACACCCTGCTGTAGATGACACCCTGCTGTAGATGACACCCTGCTGTAGATGACACCCTGCTGTAGATGACACCCTGCTGTAGATAACACCCTGCTGTAGATATCACCCTGCTGTAGATGACACCCTGCTGTAGATGACACCCTGCTGTAGATAACACCCTGCTGTAGATAACACCCTGCTGTAGATAACACCCTGCTGTAGATGACACCCTGCTGTAGATATCACCCTGCTGTAGATGACACCCTGCTGTAGATAACACCCTGCTGTAGATGACACCCTGCTGTAGATAACACCCTGCTGTAGATAACACCCTGCTGTAGATAACACCCTGCTGTAGATAACACCCTGCTGTAGATAACACCCTGCTGTAGATAACACCCTGCTGTAAATAACACCCTGCTGTAGATAACACCCTGCTGTAGATAACACCCTGCGGTATTTAACCTCTTGCTGTAGATAACACCCTGCTGTAGATAACACCCTGCTGTAGATAACACCCTGCTGTAGATAACACCCTGCTGTAGATAACACCCTGCGGTAGATAACACCCTGCTGTAGATATCACCCTGCTGTAGATATCACCCTGCTGTAGATATCACCCTGCTGTAGATGACACCCTGCTGTAGATAATAACGGCCCGTGGTAAATAACACCCTGCTGTAGATAACACCCTGCGGTATTTAACCTCTTGCTGTAGATAACACCCTGCTGTAGATAACACCCTGCTGTAGATAACACCCTCCTTCTATCCCCCTGTAATAAGATTTAGATGCAAGTGGCTGTTCCACTGGTATGTCATAAGGTGTATAACACCCTTTGATAAGTCGCTCTGTAGATAACACCCTGCTAAACCTGACTTAAATGTAAATGTTAAAACACCCTGCTGTAGATAACACCCTGCTGTAGATAACACCCTGCGGTATTTAACCTCTTGCTGTAGATAACATGATAAAAACATAAATACTCATTTGTTTCTCATTGGGCGGCATGTAGTTAGAGCATTGGACTAGTAACCGAAATGTTTCAAGATCGAATCCCAGAGCTGACAAGGTAAAAATGTGTCGTTCTGCCACTGAACAAGGCAGTTAGCCCACTGTTCCTAGGCCGTCATTATAAGAATATGTTCTTAACTGACTTGCCTCGTTAAATAAAGGTTCAAAAAAGTAATAATGATAACCGTTGTCCGAGAGGATAAGCAACTAATGGTTGTGTGTGTTGTTAAGATCATCAACCAGTGTATTTTCCCAAATCGGAGATGCGTTCGTTCTCAAACACACGCGAAACAGTTGCACATCGTTGCCAAACCCTTCTATAAACAGCAGCTAGTCCTGATGAATCACAGTGTTACCTCTGGGCATTTTGAACGCAGCCTCTCGGCTGTGACGGATGATTTACGAAGCCAGCCTCCTATTTCTCATAACCTCCCGTTTACGTTCCCTCCCCTGGCTTCACAATTAGTGTCCCACAAATTGGCAGCAGGGGAATTAGCCTGCTAAAGCCTGCAGCCACACCAGGCCTCGTGGGAACCAGCCTCTGATCAAATGTTTGGATCTGCCGGATGAGTGATGGTTGCTGAGTGTCGAATAAGTGGAGCCGGTCAAGGTGTGTGTGTGTCTGCGTATGTGCGAGAGGGGTGAGATGTTTGGTGTGTGTGTTTGTGCGTGCCTACATGCATGCATGTGTGTGTGACAGAGAGAGGGAGAGTGTGTATGTGCGTGAAAACATGTGTATGTGCTTTCATGTTTCTCATGCTGTGTGCCTAAGTGTGTGAAAACATGTGTATGTGCTTTCATGTTTCTCATGCTGTGTGCCTACGTGTGTGAAAACATGTGTATGTGCTTTCATGTTTCTCATGCTGTGTGCCTACGTGTGTGAAAACATGTGTATGTGCTTTCATGTTTCTCATGCTGTGTGCCTACGTGTGTGAAAACATGTGTATGTGCTTTCATGTTTCTCATGCTGTGTGCCTACGTGTGTGAAAACGTGTGTATGTGCTTCATGTTTCTCATGCTGTGTGCCTACATGTGTGAAAACGTGTATGTGCTTCATGTTTCTCATGCTGTGTGCCTACGTGTGTGAAAACGTGTGTATGTGCTTGATGTTTCTCATGCTGTGTGCCTACGTGTGTGAAAATGTGTGTATGTGCTTCATGTTTCTCATGCTGTGTGCCTACGTGTGTGAAAATGTGTATGTGCTTCATGTTTCTCATGCTGTGTGCCTACGTGTGTGAAAACGTGTATGTGCTTCATGTTTCTCATGCTGTGTGCCTACGTGTGTGAAAAATTGAACCCTTGTTACTGGCAAGGGAAAGCTTGCTAACGTTCCTTTACCTCTGCTACAGTCTGTTTCCAAATGAGAGAAACTAGGAAACCACTGTGGAAAGTCATTGTAAGTGTGTCCCAAATGGCACCCTATTCCCTATATAGTGCACTACTTTTGACCAGAGCTCTATAGACCCTGGTCAAAAGTAGTGCACTATACTGTATCGGGGACAGGGTTCCATTTGGGACATCACCTATAAAATCAGCCATCTACCCTGCCAATCAAGCCAAGGCCAAAGTCAGGTTTTAGAGGATAATGACAGAAAGGAGTGGAAATTCCATTGAAATCCTGTATCTGTAGTTAGTCAGTGGCCTGCTGCTTGCCCGGTCTGTGGGGCAGCTTGAAAACGACCTTCAAACACAATCTTCCCTTTTAGCTGAACTTCCAATAGGTTGTTTCAGTATCAGAGGAGGAAGTTGGAGAAAAGCTTTTACTCATTTGGTTTAACTCTCCACAGACAGTGTTGCCTCGCATGCATCACAGGAGGTTGGTGGCACCTTAATTTGGGAGAACGGGGTGATGACTGGAGCGGAATCAGTGGATCGGTATAAAATACATCCAACACATGGTTTCCAGGTGTTTGGTTCCATTCCATTTGCTCTGTTCCGGACATTATTATGAGCCGTTCTCCCCTCAGTCTCCACTGGAGTGAGTGTGTATGTGTGTATGTGTGCATCCGTGCCTCTCTGTGTGCGTGTGTACGTCTCTGTGTCCGTGTGTATGTGTGCATCCGTGCCTCTCTGTGTGTATGTGTATGTGTGCATCCGTGCCTCTCTGTGTGCATCTGTACGTCTCTGTGTCCGTGTGTATGTGTGCATCTGTACGTCTCTGTGTCCGTGTGTATGTGTGCATCTGTACGTCTCTGTGTCCGTGTGTATGTGTGCATCCGTGCCTCTCTGTGTGCGTGTGTATGTGTGCATCCGTGCCTCTCTGTGTGAGTGTGTATGTGTGCATCCGTGCCTCTCTGTGTGTATGTGTATGTGTGCATCCGTGCCTCTCTGTGTGCATCTGTACGTCTCTGTGTCCGTGTGTATGTGTGCATCTGTACGTCTCTGTGTCCGTGTGTATGTGTGCATCTGTACGTCTCTGTGTCCGTGTGTATGTGTGCATCCGTGCCTCTCTGTGTGAGTGTGTATGTGTGCATCCGTGCCTCTCTGTGTGCGTGTGTATTGGTGCATCCGTGCCTCTCTGTGTGTGTGTGTATGTGTGCATCCGTGCCTCTCTGTGTGCGTGTGTATTGGTGCATCCGTGCCTCTCTGTGTGCGTGTGTATGTGTGCATCCGTGCGTCTCTGTGTGCGTGTGTATATGTGCAGCCGTGCCTCTCTGTGTGCGTGTGTAGCTTTGACTCTTTACCCCTCAGAGGTAGTGCTGGCTATACATGATAATGTGTGTGTACATGAACCGTATTAAGCAGGGGATGAGGAGAACAGTCATGGGCCAATGGAAATATTGGCCCTGAAAGATATTTTCCACCACAGAGAGGAGGGGGTTTGAGGTGGGGGGCTGAGCTGAGAAATTAAAGAAGTTCCAAAAAATGTAAATCCCTCTGAATTATCTCAGTAACAATCTTGAAGGACAACTTGTGTTTCCTGACTTAGAAGTAGAGACACATGACGTTGAATTGCATTGAACATTGATGCAGAGATGTTTGCATGCTCTTTCAAACGCCATCGCAGGGTTCTGTTTTAGTGCATGGCATAGGTAAAGCATGGGAACACTTAACTGTAATACCAATTCAACATGTTTCACATTTCAACTTCCCATTCACTTCTACACACATATGTAGGATCTTACATTTTGCCAGTTTGCTACAGCGGGAAAATAATCCTGCATCAACAAGAAATGTGAATTATTATGTGGATTAGAATAATGGCCATTTTTTTGTAGGGGTTGATACATTTTTCATTCGGACAAAATCAAGTCTGACATTTTAAAGTGTAAATTACTCACTTTTTAGGTGCCTTGAATAGACTACATTTTGTGTTTCCTGTTGTGCAGAACAATTGTCAGCAACAAAAGACTTCTCAAATGAAGATCCTACATCTGTGTAGATGCAGTAGAAGACAAGTATATGTACTATAAGTATCCTGTTATGAATGTGTTCTCAACCAGTGCTTCAGTTGGACAGGGACTAACTATTCATATTTCAGCCCTCTGAAGGCTCATGAAGGCTTCTTGTAATTTTGTTGATTTACTAGAGAGCTACTGAACTTTCTCTCTGTTTCTCACACACACACACACACACACACACACACACACACACACACACACACACACACACACACACACACACACACACACACACACACACACACACACACACACACACACACACACACACACACACACACACACACACACACACACACACACACACACACACACACACACACACACACTGTCCATCACCCTGTTGTGTGAGCAGGTTGTTAGCAGCCGCGGCTTCGGGGGTGAAACACAATTAAATGGCATTGAATGTCAAAATGTATATGATCAGGCTGTTGTGATTTTAGAAGAACCTCTCTGAGAATGTGATGAGTGTCCTGAAGTGACGCTAACTGTAACATGCTGCAGAGCTTATTTAAAACAATGAAAATAATTTTCTCAGAACCTATCTTTGTGACTACAGAACATTGCAATTCTAAATTTTCACATAGGCAGACACTGGTATGTTGCTAGATATAATTAATGTGAGGTAAAAAATCGGTGAAGTGTTACTTTAAAGCTAATTTAACCTCTCTGGGATATGTGGGACGGCAAAAGCAAACAATGCTATTATCTGAGGATAGCACCCCAGTAAACAAAGAGAGAAAAGCATATTTCAACCCTGCAGGCGCGACACAAAACGTAGAAATAAAAATATAATTCATGCCTTACCTTTGACGAACTTCTTCTGTTGGCACTCCAATATGTCCCATAAACATCACAAATGTTCCTTTTGTTCGATTAATTCCATCGATATATATCCAAAATGTCCATTTATTTGGCGCGTTTGATCCAGAAAAACACGGGTTCCAACTTGCGCAACATGACTACAAAATATCTCAAGAGTTACCTGTAAGCATTGTCCTAACATTTCAAACTACTTTTGTAATACAACTTGAGGTATTTTTTCAACGTAAATAATCAATCAAATTGAAGACGGGATAAACAGAGTTCAATACAGGATAATAACAGTGTAGCGAGCATTTCTGGACATGCGCCTCTATCTAACAGTACACTTCAAGTTACCCTCGTTCTGGATGGCCGTACTTCTTCATTACACAAAGGAAAAACCTCAACCAATTTCTAAAGACTGTTGACATCCAGTGGAAGCGATGGGAACTGCAAGTCCCTGCCTTAGAATTCTAGATTCCCAATGAAAACACATTGAAAAGAGAGTGACCTTTTTTTCCCCTGGATGGTTTGTCCTCTGGGTTTTGCCTGCCAAATAAGTTCTGTTATACTCACAGACATCATTCAAACAGTTTTATAAACTTCAGAGTGTTTTCTATCCAAATGTACTAATACTATGCATATCATGGCCTCTGAGCCTGAGTAGCAGGCCGTTTACTTTGGACACGCTTTTCATCCAGACGTGAAAATACTGCCCCCTGTCCCAAAGAAGTTCAGTGGCTGAAGCAGGGCCGTATTCATTAGTGCACACTGTAGCAAAAGTGTTTGTAATGGAAAAAAACAAGTGTTCCTTATTGGACAAGTTCAGTTAGTCCCTCCCCTTTTCTATCCATTTTCTTCCACTTGGTGCCTAGAGAATCTGACCCAGGAGTGTGTTTGATGGCCAAAAAATATTAGTGTTTTCATTGAAAGAAATTGTAGATAATAATGAAGGGTGGGTGCTGAACGTTTAAACCACAGTCAGTGAAGAAGCACATGTGGTGGCTTGTAGTCTTCCACATGGCATATTGTGTTTGAGGTCAAGATGACTGAGGTTTTGGGAGTGGGGTAGGGTTAAGGTGTACATTTTAGGGGCTGGGGAAGGGTTAGGGGTTAGAGGTGTAGTTTGGTAGACTAGAGGATGACAGTTGTTGAGCAGATACAGGGAGAGTTGTAAAGTGGGGTGAGGAGTGAGGGTGTAGGGAGTGAGAGTGTAGAGAGTGAGGGTTTAGTAAATGGGGTGGCAGTGGCGGTATGTGGAGAGGTGAGGAGTGAAGGATTTAGAGGTCTAGAATGCATGTTTTTTGTGATAGATATTATGAAGTTTGGAATAAAAGGTATAAGTTATTCCTCAGTGACTTCAACAGCAGAGAACCAGCAGCCAAAAATGAAAGCAATATTTTTTGACTGTAAAGTGTAATTTTCTGCTTTCAATTATTATCGAGGGAGAGAGAAGAGGAAATTATTCTGAGTTTAGTTTTTCCATCATAATAATTTCTGTTCTAACAGCGAGCAGGTCAGTGTTGAAGAATTATGAGTGAGGACACTGCTCTCGACAAAAGCATACTGGCATGCTCGCACACACACACACGTACTTGTTTAACCTTGTGTGAGGCCACAGTAGCCTTTGCAGCCAAGCTGGACCTCCCATTCTGATTTGGTTAACGAACATAGCTGGGATTTCTCTGAGATACCTTGCCAGTGCAGATGTTTTCTCTGAATGGAGAATGGAAATGAATAGGAGTGCAGATGATTTCTCTGAGATACCTGGGAAATGGGGAAAGGATGCTGCAGATGATTTCTCTGAGATACCTGGGGAAATGGAAATGAATAGGATACGTTGCCAGTGCAGATGATTTCTCTGAGATACCTGGGGAAATGGAAATGAATAGATAGAATGGAAATGAATAGGATACCTGGGGAAATGGAAATGAATAGGATACGTTGCCAGTGCAGATGATTTCTCTGAGATACCTGGGGAAATGGAAATGAATAGGATACGTTGCCAGTGCAGATGATTTCTCTGAGATACCTGGGGAAATGGAAATGAATAGGATACGTTGCCAGTGCAGATGATTTCTCTGAGATACCTGGGGAAATGGAAATGAATAGGATACGTTGCCAGTGCAGATGCACCTGGGGAAATGATGATTTCTGGAAATGAATAGGATACTGAGATGATTTCCTGGGGGGAAATGGAAATGAATAGGATGATTTCTCTGTTACCTGCCAGTGCAGATGATTTCTCTGAGATACCTGGGGAAATGGAAATGAATAGGATACGTTGCCAGTGCAGATGATTTCTCTGAGATACCTGGGGAAATGGAAATGAATAGGATACGTTGCCAGTGCACATTTTATTCCGCATCTCGTATAAATTCAAGCAGAGATATTTCACATTTAGCTACTTCATGTTTATGGTACATTATAAAATGTTTTCAATACAGTTCAATATATTTTTATATATATGTTATTTACAGTGCAATATAGATCCATGATATATTTTCTTCAAATGAGACAGCAGGTCCTGATGCCTGGCTCTTCTCTCTCCCTCTGATAATAATAGTACATTTTCAGTATATAATATATTTTCAATATCTGTACAGAACAATATATTTTTCCTATGGGTCGTCGTCAAAAGTAGTGCCCTATAAAGGGAATAGGTTGCCATTTGGGACACACTCTAGCGAATCATCTCCCTCAGGTCGTCAAGTCTATTCTTTATTAGATCA
>NW_026287106.1:385000-387500 GCF_023373465.1 Oncorhynchus keta | reverse complement strand
TTTATGGGGCCGCTTCCCAGACACAGATTAAGCCTGGCCCTGGACTAAAAAACATTTTCAATTGTGTTTCTCCTTTGAGATTGATTTTTAGTCCAGGATTACCTGACTAGGATTAATCTGTGTCTGGAAACTGCCCCTATGACATCTATCTTGACTAGACAATGTTGACAGCATACAATCACACAGTCAGTTTCTGATATACACATTTATAGTAGCTCATGCTATCATTGGATGCCCCATATCTTTTTCTGGTTTAATCTAGCGTTATTCCTGTCAGCATTCTTTAATATGTTTTGTTTTTCTTGGGGACTAGTAAGATCTACATTTCTATCAGTTTGATGTCTTTTGTTTTTGAATGATGTCATTGTCAAGTCTTGGTTGTGTTATTGGTGCCTAAGCCAAATGAACTGGTGGTGACAACCATGTGACGACAGGTAGGAGGTCAGGAACATAGCTAGGAGGAACATAGCTAGCCGTGTCTTCTTTGGTCAAAGAGTACACGTGTTACTGTGACTGACCAGGTTTCGAACCCGGCTCTCCATAAGACCACATTCCCCTGCTGAGCTAAAGCCTAGGCATTAGTTCCTTGAGAAAATAGGAAAATAGGAAAAAGTCTTCAGTTCTCAAAGTTACTCATCACATGAGTGTGATTCTGAACCACCACCACCCCTATCTGACCTCCTACATGAAGACAGCCATGTGTGACGCACTGAAATGGTACAGGGCATTTTCTGACTGGCTAAGTACAGAAATTGTACAGGGCCCTTTCTGACTGGCTAAGTACCGAAATGGTACAGGCCCTTTGTGACTGGCTAAGTACAGAAATGGTACAGGCCCTTTGTGACTGGCTAAGTACAGAAATGGTACAGAGCCTTTTGTGACTGGCTAAGTACCGAAATGGTACAGGCCCTTTGTGACTGGCTAAGTACAGAAATGGTACAGAGCCTTTGTGACTGGCTAAGTACAGAAATGGTACAGGCCCTTTGTGACTGGCTAAGTACAGAAATGGTACAGGCCCTTTGTGACTGGTTAAGTACAGAAATGGTACAGAGCCTTTGTGACTGGCTAAGTGCAGAAATGATACAGAGACCTTTGTGACTGGCTAAGTACAGAAATGGTACAGGCCCTTTGTGACTGGCTAAGTACAGAAATGGTACAGAGCCCTTTGTGACTGGCTAAGTACAGAAATGGTACAGAGCCCTTTGTGACTGGCTAAGTACAGAAATGGTACAGGCCCTTTGTGACTGGTTAAGTACAGAAATGGTACAGAGCCTTTGTGACTGGCTAAGTGCAGAAATGATACAGAGACCTTTGTGACTGGCTAAGTACAGAAATGGTACAGGCCCTTTGTGACTGGCTAAGTACAGAAATGGTACAGAGCCCTTTGTGACTGGCTAAGTACAGAAATGGTACAGGCCCTTTGTGACTGGCTAAGTACAGAAATGGTACAGAGCCCTTTGTGACTGGCTAAGTACAGAAATGGTGCAGGGCCTTTGTGACTGGCTAAGTACAGAAATGGTACATGCCCTTTGTGACTGGCTAAGTACAGATATGGTACGGTTGGGCTAAAAGAGTAGCATTTTCTTCCCAGTCTTGTTTTCAGGGAGCCTCATAGAGCTCTCTCTAATGGGGCTTCCAGATAACGGCTATGGGTTTTCTGACTCACACCTAGTTGCTGTTAAACTGTCCTCCAGACAGTGCAATTCAACCCTTGTAGGACCTACTAGACAGGTTGTGGGTGTACATGTGCCACAGCGTGTGTTACACACACGAGAGAGAGACAAAGAGACAGAGAGACAGAGAGGGAGATAGAGAGAGGCACAGAGAGAGAGAGACATATAGAGAGAGAGAGGCACACAGAGAGAGAGACATATGGCGAGAGAGAGAGGCACACAGAGAGAGAGATGGAAGGATGAAGAGAGGAAGGGTGGGGATAGAGACAGGATGGAGAGCTGCCATGTAGAGGTCTTGGATGAGACTCAGAGACAGGATGCCCTGTTTATGAGAGACAGAGAAACAGAAAGAGAGAAAGAGAGTGCCCAGAGGAGGTTGGACTAGACAGGAATGAGGGAGCAAGGACCAATAGAGGGGTAGAGAGGATGAAGTTAAGTAGGAAAGACAGATGGCTGTATCCACCCTAAACCCTCAGCACCTCAGCCATCCAGCCCTCCACTGTGTTGAGTCTAGCCAGACAGTAGGAGCCTCCACACTGCAGGCTGCAGGACACACACACAAATCTGCACACATACACACTGACAGCAGCTACAGCTCATATGTGCACACACACAACAGCTGACACGCACACTAGAAGCAGCTAGATGAGGAATTCTGTAATCACCTTGAACATGTCCCATTGAATACAGATCAACTTGTGTTTTACACATAGACAGATGAATGCTGCCAGCTATAATCTGTGCAACTCCATAGCAAATCCATAGCAACACCATAGCAACTCCATATCAACTCCACAGCAACTCCATAGCAACTCCATAGCAGTTAC
>NW_026287106.1:267500-380000 GCF_023373465.1 Oncorhynchus keta | reverse complement strand
AATATAAGCCATGTAATAACAGCCATACATTATCAGCTGTTTAATATAAGCCATGTAATAACAGCCATACATTATCAGCTGTTTAATATAATCCATGTAATAACAGCCATACATTATCAGCTGTTTAATAACAGCCATACATTATCAGCTGTTTAATAACAGCCATACATTATCAGCTGTTTAATAACAGCCATACATTATCAGCTGTTTAATATAAGCCATGTAATAACAGCCATACATTATCAGCTGTTTAATATAAGCCATGTAATAACAGCCATACATTATCAGCTGTTTAATATAAGCCATGTAATAACAGCCATACATTATCAGCTGTTTAATATAAGCCATGTAATAACAGCCATACATTATCAGCTGTTTAATATAAGCCATGTAATAACAGCCATACATTATCAGCTGTTTAATATAAGCCATGTAATAACAGCCATACATTATCAGCTGTTTAATATAAGCCATGTAATAACAGCCATACATTATCAGCTGTTTAATATAAGCCATGTAATAACAGCCATACATTATCAGCTGTTTAATATAAGCCATGTAATAACAGCCATACATTATCAGCTGTTTAATAACATCCATACATTATCAGCTGTTTAATATAAGCCATGTAATAACAGCCATACATTATCAGCTGTTTAATATAAGCCATGTAATAACAGCCATACATTATCAGCTGTTTAATATAAGCCATGTAATAACAGCCATACATTATCAGCTGTTTAATATAAGCCATGTAATAACAGCCATACATTATCAGCTGTTTAATAACAGCCATACATTATCAGCTGTTTAATATAAGCCATGTAATAACAGCCATACATTATCAGCTGTTTAGTATAAGCCATGTAATAACAGCCATGCATTATCAGCTGTTTAATATAAGCCATGTAATAACAGCCATACATTATCAGCTGTTTAATATAAGCCATGTAATAACAGCCATACATTATCATCTGTTTAATATAAGCCATGTAATAACAGCCATACATTATCAGCTGTTTAATATAAGCCATGTAATAACAGCCATACATTATCAGCTGTTTAATAAAAGCCATGTAATAACAGCCATGCATTATCAGCTGTTTAATAACAGCCATGTTATAACAGCCATGCATTATCAGCTGTTTAATATAAGCCATGTAATAACAGCCATACATTATCAGCTGTTTAATATAAGCCATGTAATAACAGCCATACATTATCAGCTGTTTAATAACATCCATACATTATCAGCTGTTTAATATAAGCCATGTAATAACAGCCATACATTATCAGCTGTTTAATATAAGCCATGTAATAACAGCCATACATTATCAGCTGTTTAATATAAGCCATGTAATAACAGCCATACATTATCAGCTGTTTAATAACAGCCATACATTATCAGCTGTTTAATATAAGCCATGTAATAACAGCCATACATTATCAGCTGTTTAATATAAGCCATGTAATAACAGCCATGCATTATCAGCTGTTTAATAACAGCCATGTTATAACAGCCATGCATTATCAGCTGTTTAATATAAGCCATGTAATAACAGCCATACATTATCAGCTGTTTAATATAAGCCATGTAATAACAGCCATACATTATCAGCTGTTTAATAACATCCATACATTATCAGCTGTTTAATATAAGCCATGTAATAACAGCCATACATTATCAGCTGTTTAATATAAGCCATGTAATAACAGCCATACATTATCAGCTGTTTAATATAAGCCATGTAATAACAGCCATACATTATCAGCTGTTTAATATAAGCCATGTAATAACAGCCATACATTATCAGCTGTTTAATATAAGCCATGTAATAACAGCCATACATTATCAGCTGTTTAATATAAGCCATGTAATAACAGCCATACATTATCAGCTGTTTAATAACAGCCATGTAATAACAGCCATGCATTATCAGCTGTTTAATAACAGCCATGTTATAACAGCCATGCATTATCAGCTGTTTAATATAAGCCATGTAATAACAGCCATACATTATCAGCTGTTTAATATAAGCCATGTAATAACAGCCATACATTATCAGCTGTTTAATAACATCCATACATTATCAGCTGTTTAATATAAGCCATGTAATAACAGCCATACATTATCAGCTGTTTAATATAAGCCATGTAATAACAGCCATACATTATCAGCTGTTTAATAACAGCCATGTTATAACAGCCATGCATTATCAGCTGTTTAATATAAGCCATGTAATAACAGCCATACATTATCAGCTGTTTAATATAAGCCATGTAATAACAGCCATACATTATCAGCTGTTTAATAACATCCATACATTATCAGCTGTTTAATATAAGCCATGTAATAACAGCTAATAACATTATACATTATCAGCTGTTTAATATAAGCCATGTAATAACAGCCATACATTATCAGCTGTTTAATATAAGCCATGTAATAACAGCCATACATTATCATCTGTTTAATATAAGCCATGTAATAACAGCCATACATTATCAGCTGTTTAATATAAGCCATGTAATAACAGCCATACATTATCAGCTGTTTAATAACAGCCATGTAATAACAGCCATGCATTATCAGCTGTTTAATAACAGCCATGTTATAACAGCCATGCATTATCAGCTGTTTAATATAAGCCATGTAATAACAGCCATACATTATCAGCTGTTTAATATAAGCCATGTAATAACAGCCATACATTATCAGCTGTTTAATAACATCCATACATTATCAGCTGTTTAATATAAGCCATGTAATAACAGCCATACATTATCAGCTGTTTAATATAAGCCATGTAATAACAGCCATACATTATCAGCTGTTTAATAACAGCCATGTTATAACAGCCATGCATTATCAGCTGTTTAATATAAGCCATGTAATAACAGCCATACATTATCAGCTGTTTAATATAAGCCATGTAATAACAGCCATACATTATCAGCTGTTTAATAACATCCATACATTATCAGCTGTTTAATATAAGCCATGTAATAACAGCCATACATTATCAGCTGTTTAATATAAGCCATGTAATAACAGCCATACATTATCAGCTGTTTAATATAAGCCATGTAATAACAGCCATACATTATCATCTGTTTAATATAAGCCATGTAATAACAGCCATACATTATCAGCTGTTTAATATAAGCCATGTAATAACAGCCATACATTATCAGCTGTTTAATAACAGCCATGTAATAACAGCCATGCATTATCAGCTGTTTAATAACAGCCATGTTATAACAGCCATGCATTATCAGCTGTTTAATATAAGCCATGTAATAACAGCCATACATTATCAGCTGTTTAATATAAGCCATGTAATAACAGCCATACATTATCAGCTGTTTAATAACCATCAGCCATACATTATCAGCTGTTTAATATAAGCCATGTAATAACAGCCATACATTATCAGCTGTTTAATATAAGCCATGTAATAACAGCCATACATTATCAGCTGTTTAATATAAGCCATGTAATAACAGCCATACATTATCAGCTGTTTAATATAAGCCATGTAATAACAGCCATACATTATCAGCTGTTTAATATAAGCCATGTAATAACAGCCATACATTATCAGCTGTTTAATAACAGCCATGTTATAACAGCCATGCATTATCAGCTGTTTAATATAAGCCATGTAATAACAGCCATACATTATCAGCTGTTTAATATAAGCCATGTAATAACAGCCATACATTATCAGCTGTTTAATAACATCCATACATTATCAGCTGTTTAATATAAGCCATGTAATAACAGCCATACATTATCAGCTGTTTAATATAAGCCATGTGATAACAGCCATGCATTATCAGCTGTTTAATAACAGCCATGTAATAACATACTTTTAATAACAGCTGTTTAATAACAGCCATGTAATAACATACTTTTAATAACAGCTGTTTAATAACAGCCATGTAATAACAGCCATACATTATCAGCTGTTTAATATAAGCCATGTAATAACAGCCATACATTATCAGCTGTTTAATAACATCCATACATTATCAGCTGTTTAATATAAGCCATGTAATAACAGCCATACATTATCAGCTGTTTAATAACAGCCATGTAATAACAGCCATACATTATCAGCTGTTTAATAACAGCCATGTAATAACAGCCATACATTATCAGCTGTTTAATATAAGCCATGTAATAACAGCCGTTTAATAACAGCCATACATTATCAGCTGTTTAATATAAGCCATGTAATAACAGCCATACATTATCAGCTGTTTAATAACAGCCATACATTATCGGCTGTTTAATATAAGCCATGTAATAACAGCCATACATTATCAGCTGTTCAATAACAGCCATACATTATCGGCTGTTTAATATAAGCCATGTAATAACAGCCATACATTATCAGCTGTTTAATATAAGCCATGTAATAACAGCCATACATTATCAGCTGTTTAATATAAGCCATGTAATAACAGCCATACATTATCAGCTGTGTAATAACAGCCACGCAATAACAGCTGTGTAATAACAGCCACACAATAACAGCTGTGTAATAACAGCCACGCAATAACAGCTGTGTAATAACAGCCACGCAATAACAACTGTGTAATAACAGCCACACAATAACAGCTGTGTAATAACAGCCACGCAATAACAGCTGTGTAATAACAGCCACGCAATAACAACTGTGTAATAACAGCCACGCAATAACAGCTGTGTAATAACAGCCACGCAATAACAACTGTGTAATAACAGTCACGCAATAACAACTGTGTAATAACAGCCACGCAATAACAGCTGTGTAATAACAGCCACGCAATAACAGCTGTGTAATAACAGCCACGCAATAACAACTGTGTAATAACAGCCACGCAATAACAGCTGTGTAATAACAGCCACGCAATAACAGCTGTGTAATAACAGCCACGCAATAACAGCTGTGTAATAACAGCCACGCAATAACAGCTGTGTAATAACAGCCACGCAATAACAGCTGTGTAATAACAGCCACGCAATAACAACTGTGTAATAACAGCCACGCAATAACAAATAACAGCCACGCAATAACAGCTGTGTAATAACAGCCACGCAATAACAGCTGTGTAATAACAGCCACGCAATAACAGCTGTGTAATAACAGCCACGCAATAACAGCTGTGTAATAACAGCCACGCAATAACAGCTGTGTAATAACAGCCACGCAATAACAACTGTGTAATAACAGCCACGCAATAACAGCCGTGTAGTAACAGCCGTGTAACAACAGCCGTGTAGTAACAGCCGTGTAGTAACAGCCTTGTAGTAACAGCCGTGTAACAACAGCCATGTAACAACAGCCGTGCAGTAACAGCCGTGCAGTAACAGCCGTGCAGTAACAGCCATTTAATAACAGCCGTTTAATAACAGCCGTTTAATAACAGTCATTTAATAACAGCCGTTTAATAACAGCCGTTTAATAACAGTCATTTAATAACAGCCGTTTAATAACAGTCATTTAATAACAGCCGTTTAATAACTGCCATTTATTACCAAAGGTATTTCCATAGAATATGCTGCAATCCAAGACCCCTACGCGTTATGCACTTGTGGAGATCTGAGACGATTTGATTGGTAAAAGCAATGTATGGAAACTTCCCCCTCGCCTATCAGAGGGCACGGCACATTGGAGCTATTTCCAAATTGCTTACATCTGTCAAATCCTCTCTGATCTCCACAAGTGCATAGGGCATAGGGTCGATTTGGGTTTAGGCCCTAGTGATCTAGACAAGCAGTTTGGGTTTAGGCCCTAGTGATCTAGACAAGCAGTTTGGGATTAGGCCCTAGTGATCTAGACAAGCAGTTTGGGTTTAGGCCCTAGTGATCTAGACAAGCAGTTTGGGATTAGGCCCTAGTGATCTAGACAAGCAGTTTGGGTTTAGGCCCTAGTGATCTAGACAAGCAGTTTGGGATTAGGCCCTAGTGATCTAGACAAGCATCTTGGGATTAGGCCCTAGTGATCTAGACAAGCAGTTTGGGATTAGGCCCTAGTGATCTAGACAAGCAGTTTGGGATTAGGCCCTAGTGATCTAGACAAGCAGTTTGGGATTAGGCCCTAGTGATCTAGACAAGCAGTTTGGGATTAGGCCCTAGTGATCTAGACAAGCAGTTTGGGTTTAGGCCCTAGTGATCTAGACAAGCAGTTTGGGATTAGGCCCTAGTGATCTAGACAAGCAGTTTGGGATTAGGCCCTAGTGATCTAGACAAGCAGTTTGGGATTAGGCCCTAGTGATCTAGACAAGCAGTTTGGGATTAAGCCCTAGTGATCTTGACAAGCAGTTTGGGATTAGGCCCTAATGATCTAGACATGCAGTTTGGGATTAGGCCCTAGTGATCTAGACAAGCAGTTTGGGTTTAGGCCCTAGTGATCTAGACAAGCAGTTTGGGATTAAGCCCTAGTGATCTAGACAAGCAGTTTGGGATTAGGCCCTAGTGATCTAGACAAGCAGTTTGGGATTAGGCCCTAGTGATCTAGACAAGCAGTTTGGGATTAAGCCCTAGTGATCTAGACAAGCAGTTTGGGATTAGGCCCTAGTGATCTAGACAAGCAGTTTGGGATTAGGCCCTAGTGATCTAGACAAGCAGTTTGGGATTAAGCCCTTGTGATTTAGAAAAGCAGCTTGATTCTCTTGTCATAACAACACGTGTTGGAATGACAAGCAGCACCTGTGTTTCTAACCCCTGTGTGGGTCTTGTGGTGTTTGGTCAAAAAGCAAAAGACACATTTCCAGGGACTGTAAGAAAAATCTGATTATTTTTCTTCAAACTCCCAAGTTCAGCCAAGGCTCTAACCTATTTCCCCTCTCTCTCTCAGGCGTCTCGTATGACTGGATCAGATGAGGACGGGGACAGTGGCTGGGATGCATGGGGCACCTGGAGCGACTGCTCACGCACCTGTGGAGGCGGGGCCTCTTACTCTCTACGCAGGTGTCTCAACGGAGGGTCAGTATCACACACACATTCCTGGGGAGGATGGGAGGTTCTATCCTGGGGAGGATGGGAGGTTCTATCCTGGGGAGGATGGGAGGTTAGATCCTGGGGAGGATGGGAGGTTAGATCCTGGGGAGGATGGGAGGTTAGATCCTGGGGAGGATGGGAGGTTAGATCCTGGGGAGGATGGGAGATTACATCCTGGGGAGGATGGGAGGTTAGATCCTGGGGAGGATGGGAGGTTAGATCCTGGGGAGGATGGGAGGTTAGATCCTGGGGAGGATGGGAGATTACATCCTGGGGAGGATGGAAGGTTAGATCCTGGGGAGGATGGGAGATTAGATCCTGGGGAGGATGGGAGGTTAGATCCTGGGGAGGATGGAAGGTTAGATCCTGGGGAGGATGGAAGGTTAGATCCTGGGGAGGATGGGAGGTTAGATCCTGGGGAGGATGGAAGGTTAGATCCTGGGGAGGATGGGAGGTTAGATCCTGGGGAGGATGGGAGGTTAGATCCTGGGGAGGATGGGAGATTAGATCCTGGGGAGGATGGGAGATTAGATCCTGGGGAGGATGGGAGATTAGATCCTGGGGAGGATGGGAGATTAGATCCTGGGGAGGATGGGAGATTAGATCCTGGGGAGGATGGGAGATTAGATCCTGGGGAGGATGGGAGGTTAGATCCTGGGGAGGATGGGAGGTTAGATCCTGGGGAGGATGGGAGATTAGATCCTGGGGAGGATGGGAGATTAGATCCTGGGGAGGATGGGAGGTTAGATCCTGGGGAGGATGGGAGATTAGATCCTGGGGAGGATGGGAGATTAGATCCTGGGAGGATGGGAGATTAGATCCTGGGGAGGATGGGAGATTAGATCCTGGGGAGGATGGGAGGTTAAATCCTGGGGAGGATGGGAGATTAGATCCTGGGAGGATGAGAGATTAGATCCTGGGGAGGATGGGAGATTAGATCCTGGGGAGGATGGGAGGTTAGATCCTGGGGAGGTTGGGAGATTAGATCCTGGGGAGGATGGGAGATTAGATCCTGGGGAGGATGGGAGATTAGATCCTGGGGAGGATGGGAGATTCGATCCTTGGGAGGATGAGAGATTAGATCCTGGGGAGGATGGGAGATTAGATCCTGGGGAGGATGGGAGGTTAAATCCTGTAAATCATTAGATGTTACAGTTTACATTATCTTTAGAGAGCAACAAGGGTCAACTTTATGGGAGAAGAGCTGCCAGTCATTCACATTATATCCAATCTACGACACATTGCATCCTAATGGTAGTGAGTTTACTCCTGGAACTATATGCAGACGCATACAGACAAACAGAGGAACAGACAGACAGCCACACAGACACACGTAGACACACACATCCCTCCTAGCACAACATTGGTATTATTCTCCATTGTTCTGAACACTACTCAACCTGTGCATCACCTTAGTGTTGGGAAATTACTCTCTGCCAAAATCATACCCATGTGGCTCAGTTGGTAGAGCATGACAATGCCAGGGTTGTAGGTTCAATACCCACGGGTGATCAGTACGAAAAGGTATGGAAATGTATGCACTCACTACTGTAAGTTGTTCTGGACAAGAGCGTCTGCTAAATGACTAACATGTGAAAAGTAAAATGGTAAAATTAAAAGTAAAATTTACAACAGCACAAATATAAAAATACAAATCAAACGATAGAGCTACTAAACAGGGTTAATTGGCAACAGTGATTATGGAATGAATCCTGTATCCATTTATAATAGAAACAGGGAGAAGACAATTACACACACACACAGTATTGACCTTTGGACGGATTCAGGGGAGATTTTATTACCCTGCTCTGTCAAATTGGGATCATCGTTGCTCAATTGAATGTTTCCTGTTTGTTAAGAGTGGTGCTCAGAGGGGTGTAGGGTTACTGATGGGACACAGATGTATATCTTTCCTTTTTAACGTCCCTCTCTTTGGCCTTTCAAAGACATTGAGGGTGTCTTGTGTTAATGCAATAGGAAGTGGTGTTACTACAATACATATGACTGTTGTTTATCTTACTTTTTGACATAGTTCTGCTACGTCCCAAGTGACACCCGTTTCGCTACGCAGTGCATTCCTTTTACCAGACTTTGGGCCCTGGTCAAAAGTAGTGCACTATAGATGGGTTAGCTGACGACGTTACGGAAACGATACACACGCTTCAATGGGGCAGAAGTCTGTGTGTTGAGCTAAGAGGTCGTGGGGCCATCTTAGCCCTCGTGGGTTATTTAAGCCCTGAGCAATGCCTGACAGGCAGCTTGCCGCACCCTACAGCCAATCGCATGCAAGCAACAACACAGCTAACTTGGCTAGTCTTGTGAGTGAGCTAGCTAGCTAGTTATCTATGCTGGTTGTTAGCTTGCATAACTTATATGTTTATAATTGTAAGGTACACTTCAGGTTTTACAGCCTGTCAGGAATGGAGCTCACCCACTGAAAAATATAAATTTTATCCACGAAACATGAAGTGTCCCTTATAATTATACACGTACAGTATAAGCTATGCAAGCTAACAACCAGCATAGATAACAAGCTAGCTAGATAGCTAACAAGACTACCTACCTAACTAGCTAGCTCATAATACTAACCAAGTTAGATGCGTTGTTCCTTGCATGAGATTGGCTGTGGTCTTGGGTGTGCCACGCAGCCTGGGAGACAGGGATGCCTGTCAGGCATTGTTCATGGCTTCAATTCCCCACGAGCACATTGCAGTCAACACAGCAACAGGGCTTCTTGATGAGGTGCTTATTGTGTGTGTAGACAAAATAACATTTATGTGGTGATAATGAGATACATATTTTATGTATTAATTTGTACTCTCTGGACTTCCTTACGTTTGTTCTTGATACCATGTCATGTTTATGCTAATATGGAAAAACATTTACTAGCTAGCTGACCAATAACTGTAATGATGAATTTGAGAGACAAGTGATTATTGTGCAATTGTATTTATGTTTTCAAGAAATATTGGATGCCAAATATAGTTTACATGTTATCAACAATCTAACATGCTGTTGCGTGCGCTAGCATTGCAAAATAAATGTGCACATACATGTTATTCAGTCATTCATCCAAACTGTTTGCGCGCGTCAACAAGCGTCTGCGTATCTAGGTGCTGAAATAGAACCTGATTCTATTTCATATGTATGACGTGCTGCAAGTCCTGCCTCTAACCATCTCCTCATTGGTTTTTAGGAGCATATCCCTACATCGGTGATTGAAAAATGAATGAGGTCCACACTCCAGTGCAGTTGGTTACAGTAATGCACCTTAAAGTTGGTTGCCAACTGCCACAAAAGAGAGATTACTAGAAACTAACTAGGATTCCCCTTTTATCCATGAATTAATTGTTGGAGTAGAAAACATACAATTGTGTGACTCAAAATTGGTCCAAATTCTACAAAGATCCAGCAAAAAAAGGACATTGTACATTTCAGTTAAAATAACAACCCAATGTTTATCTCCCAGGACAAATGATCTAGCATCAGCAAACTAGCTAAATGGGAATTAATGTTTCATATGTGTTTTGACCTGTTCCCAAATTAATATAGTTGGTTCAGAGTGCATTTTGATATTTGAACCTGCGTGTCCTGATCGAGTCTGGTGGGGATCGACAAACTCAACATGCGCATGATGGCGCATGCAGACACATGCGTGGAGCCGGTTGTGTCATCATGTTTGTTTTGCCCCATAGTTGCACATGGCTTTTGTTTCTAAACAACCAACCTGTCTATAGGGAGGAGTACATACAGTACCTTCAGAAAGTATTCTTAGCATAACAATTATTAGCATAACACAATATATGGGGGATAATAAAAAATTACGAGGCTATATACAAGGAATATCGGTACCGAGTCAGTGTACTGGGTATCAAGTAGTTGGGGTGATTGATCGAGATAATATGTCCTTTAAGGATTGGTTAAGTAATTGATTGAAGTACTATGTACATATAGATAGGGCGTAAAAATCTGAAAGTCCAGGTAGCCGTTTAATGAACTATTCATCAGTCTGATGGCTGTTGGGTAGACTTGGTGCTCCGGTACCTCTTGCCGTGCAGTAACAGAGAGAACATACTGCAGAAGGTGAAGTTAATAATTACACTTTGGATGGTGTATCAATACACCCAATCACTACAAAGATACAGACATCCTTCCTAACTCAGTTGCCAGAGAGGAAGGAAACCGCTCAGAGATTTCACCATGAGGCCAATGGTGACTCTAAAACAGTTGCAGAGTTTAATGGCTGTGATAGGAGAACACTGAAGATGGATCAACAACATTGTAGTTACTCTACGCTTGTACAGAATAAAAATATTACAAAATATGCATCCTGTATGCAAAAAGGGAAACACTAATTGAATACTGCAAAAAATGTGGCAAAGCAATTCACTTTCTGTCCTGAATACAAAGTGTTATATTTCGGGCAAATCCAATACAACACATTACTGAGTAACACTCTCCATATTGGCTGCATCATGTTATGGGTATGCTTGTAATTGTAACGCTGTAATCTGCGAGTCGGGAAGCAAGTTCAGGGAGTGAAAACATTGAATAAATAAATGAAACAAACACGTAACACAAACTGCACTGACATGAAACAGGAACAGAAACAATGACGACTGGGGAAGGAACCAAAAGGAGTTACAAATATAGGGCAGTTAATCAAGTAGGTGATGGAGTCCAGGTGAGTGTTATAATGCGTAATTATGCGTTACGATGGTGACCGGTGTGGGCCATGACGAGCAGACTGGTGACCTAGAGGCCAGAGAGGGAGCACACGTGACAGAAATTGTTCATGGTAAAGTTTTTCAGGATAAAAAATACATGGAATGGAGCTGAGCACAGGCAAAATCCTAGAGGGAAACCTAGTTCAATCTGCTTTCCACCAGACACTGGGAGATGAATTCACCTTCCAGCAGATCCAAAACTACACTGGAATTTCTTACCAAGAAGACAGAGAATGTTCCAGAGTGACCTAGTTACAGTTTTGACTTAAATCTACTTGAAAATCTATGGCAAGACATGACAATGGTTGTTTAGCAGTGATCAATGACCAATTCGACAAACCATTTTTAAAAGAATACCAGGTAAAGAAGTATTTTCTCAGGGGTGTGATTACATATGTAGTTTAGATATGTCTGTATTTCATTTTCAATACATTTGCAAACATTTCTAAAATCTTTTCACTTTGTCCCTAAGGGTTATTGTGTGTACATGAGTGAGAAAATACATCAATTTAATCAAAATAAGTCAAGTGGTATGAATACCTCCTGAAGGCACTGTATGCACTATAAACAGTAGGGAATAGGGTGCCATTTGGGACACAACTTAACTGAATGATAAGTGGCCATATCTGTAGGTCTTTAGGGGTTGTTGATGAGATAACAATTATTCCAGTTCACCAATCAGATTATTTTCCCCAAATGTAGTGCACTTTATAGGTAATAGTGTACCATTTGAAACACAGCCTCAGACCTCTGTCCTGACTTCCCTTCATTGATTAAATGAGTGTAGAAGTCTGGAAGTGATTGTGGGCTTGATTTGCCTGCTTCCCCCACAGGGAGATTTACACAGTTATTTGAGCAATATCTCCCATTCCCTGCATCAGCCAACACACCTGCTCGAGCGCACTGGGATTGTGTGTGTGTGTCAGGTGTTAGGGTTAAGCCAGCAGAAGAGCTGCCTGTGTAGATGAAGGGGAACATAGAAAGACTGCAGAGAACACCTTAAGTCTACTGTCATCTCTTTCTCCCTGCCCCACTCCAGCTTACTCCAGACATAAAACACACACACAGAGAGAGATACACTCACTCACTCACGCACGCACGCACACACGCACACACACACACACACACGCGCACGCACACACACAGAGAGAGATGCACGCACACACACACACACACACACACACACACACACACACACACACACACACACACACACACACACACACACACACACACACACACACACACACACACACAGAGAGATACACAGACAAAGTGGGGTAGTGTCTGGCCCCATGTTGCTCTTGGACGTCAGACGCTGTGTGCCCAGCGCCTTGTCTTCTCTAAGGCCCCTCCCCCCCAGACTCCTGCTAACTTCATCTGTCCTTATAGAAACATCCAGTGACTGGGAGGAAATATCTGTCTAGGAATATCTGTCTAGACTTGAATTAGAGCAGCACTATTCTTTTCAATCCCGGTCCTGGAGAGCTGCAGGGTATGCAGGCTTTTGTTCCTACCCAGCACTTACACACCTGATAATGCTCGATTTGGTTTACTCTGTTAGACACGCTCCGGGGTGAAGTTTGCCCCTAGGTACAGATCTAGGATCAGTTTCCCCTCCCCCTAACCTTAACTATTAGTGGAGAAAACGCAACACTGATCCAAGATCAGTGTCAAGGGGCAACTTCACCCTACACCATTAGACACAGTGCTGCCTATCCTTCCTCATGTCTGTGGACTTTTGCTCTCTGTTTGTCCGCTAGAAGACAAATAGCCACCTCATAGACATTCCTAGACCCTGAAAGCATGGTCTACACACAGCCGTGTGTGTGTGTGCTTGTGGCTCTGCGTGTATGTCCGTGTGTGTGTCCGTGTATGTCTGTATGCATGTGTATGCGCCTGCCTCCAGCCTATACGTATAACCCAGTGTGGATGAGTGATTCATCTCGATGAGGGAAAGCCATTAATTGGTTCGTTAAGACAGAGACATTCCTACTCTGCCTCGGTGCCTGCTTTTCCTTGGAGCAGGCTGAATGGCCATAGTGTGGTCTCCAACTCCCCGTTCACCCTAATGGACGATTAGACTGAAGCTTTTTAACATCCGCTTTGCGTCCCAAATGGCATCCTATTCCCAATGTAGTGTACTACTTTTGACCAGCGCCCATAAGGCTCTGGTCAAAAGTAGTACACTGTGTAGGGAATAGGGTGCCATTTGGGGCATTGCCCCGAACAAATGAGCTGCTACCAGTTTAGACCAATGTTATTCTACCCCCGGGGGTGAGAATGAGAAATGTGGCGAAGTGGAAGTTAACACACACTGGGTGATGGGCTGCAGTTATCGTTTCTAACAAGGTGGAACAGATTTTGTAGCGTGTCCATACGGTGTAGGAAGGGGGAGGGAATGGAGTGTTACGCTGTGGTGGATTTCAGACGAGGCAGGAGTTGGTTTTGACAGAGTGAGGTGAACCGATTAGTGTGTGTGTGTGGGAGGGTGTCAGAGTGTGTGCGTGTGTGTGCGTGTGCGTGTTTGTTGTGTGAGAGAGGTTGATTTGCTTGTTTAAGCCCAGAGGGGGTCCTGAGACGGTCGTTGGCTCGATGAGATCTGATCGTTGGCAGATGAAGCGTGGTTTGGTCTGACAGGTGTGTGTGTGTGTGTGTGTGTGTGTGTGTGTGTGTGTGTGTGTGTGTGTGTGTGTGTGTGTGTGTGTGTGTGTGTGTGTGTGTGTGTGTGTGTGTGTGTGTGTGTGTGTGTGTGTGTGTGTCTGAGACAGGCAGCTATAATTCAGGATGAAATGTCTGTCAGTCCTGATTTGACTCCAGCCACGATCCTCCAGACTCACAAAGGTGTAACTCCTGAGCCTCTTCCCAAGAAACTAACAAAACACCACTGTTGTTGTAGACGTTTCTGTGTAATGGTGCTTTTCTTTGTTACAAAACACATTCCCTGAGGGATATTAAGCTATTCTATTATACGTGTTTGATATGGTGTGTGTTATATAGCTTTCCCGTCACAAATAAACCTTTTTATTAACCATTACACTCGAGCCCAAACCATTTCCTTGTAAACCGTTGGTTTCAATTTGTACTAACAATGTTGGTTTGTTATTTTTCTTTGTAGGAACTGTGAAGGCAAGAATATCCGCTACAGAACGTGCAGTAACATGGTAAGTCTAGTCTACGCTATGAAGCCTCAACAGACTAGAACAAAGTCATTTCCAAAGCTTATGAATGCAACACATATAACTTGTTATTAGTCCTATTCCAGTTTCTAACTTTTCTATTCCAGTTTATAACTTTTCTATTCCACTTTCTAACTTTTCTATTCCAGTTTATAACTTTGCTGCTAACAGTGAGAAGCACTGGCTCAGTATTGTCAGTCGCCACTGTATTTGACAGTCATGTTCAGCACTGTGGGTGACCTCATGGTAAAATCACACGTTCCATCAATGAACACAACAACCTCATATCAACATTCTATTCTCAGCAGCGGAACCACAGTCGTTCTCACAGCATTTGAATCAAAGATAGACTAGTCTGTACTGTTTCTATTACTCTATTGAGGTGGTTTGTGTCTGGAATGTATTGCAGACTAGCTATGATTTCAATCATGACCAGTGGGATGAGTTCCCAGCATAATATTTAGACCACCGCTCCCGGTGTGAAAGAGATGGATATCAACAAAGCAAGAGAGAGAGAGAAACACTTGACTTTATGAAGTCCCATGCATGTAGTTAAATGAGAAAGAGAGGGAAGGTGTGTCTGTGTGTCTGTGTGTCTGTGTGTCTGTGTGTCTGTCTGTGTCTGTCTGTCTGTCTGTCTGTCTGTCTGTCTGTCTGTCTGTCTGTCTGTCTGTCTGTCTGCCTGCCTGCCTGCCTGCCTGCCTGCCTGCCTGCCTGCCTGCCTGCCTGCCTGCCTGCCTGCCTGCGTGCGTGCGTGCGTGCGTGCGTAAAGCAAGGCCTAAGGATAGACTTAGTAAAGACTCGCTGTTGGCAGAGTTGGGTCTTCCACATGTACAGTGGGGAAAAAAGTAGTCAGCCACCAATTGTGCAAGTTCTCCCACTTAAAAAGAAGAGAGAGGCCTGTAATTTTCATCATCGGTACACTTCAACTATGACAGACAAAATGAGAAAAAACATCCAGAAAATCACATTGTAGGATTTTTTCTGAATTTATTTGCAAATTATGGTGGAAAATAAGTATTTGGTCAATAACAAAAGTTTATCTCAATACTTTGTTGTATACCCTTTGTTGGCAATGACAAGAGGTCAAACGTTTTCCGTAAGTATTCACAAGGTTTTCACACACTGTTGCTGGTATTTTGGCCCATTCCTCCATGCAGATCTCCTCTAGAGCAGTGATGTTTTGGGGCTGTTGCTGGGCAACACGGACTTTCAACTCCCTCCAAAGATTTTCTATGGGGTTGAGATCTGGAGACTGGCTAGGCCACTCCAGGACCTTGAAATGCTTCTTACGAAGCCACAACTTCGTTGCCCGGGCGGTGTGTTTGGGATCATTGTCATGCTGAAAGACCCAGCCATGTTTCATCTTCAATGCCCTTGCTGATGGAAGGAGGTTTTCACTCAAAATCTCACGATACATGGCCCCATTCATTCTGTCCTTTACACGGATCAGTCGTCCTGGTCCCTTTGCAGAAAAACAGCCCCAAAGCACAATGTTTCCACCCCCATGCTTCACAGTAGGTATGGTGTTCTTTGAATGCAACTCAGCATTCTTTGTCCTCCAAACACGACGAGTTGAGTTTTAACCAAAAAGTTATATTTTGGTTTCATCTGACCATATGACATTCTCCCAATCTTCTTCTGGATCATCCAAATGCTCTCTAGCAAACTTCAGACGGGCCTGGACATGTACTGGCTTAAGCAGGGGGACACGTCTGGCACTGCAGGATTTGAGTCCCTGGCGGCGTAGTGTGTTACTGATGGTAGGCTTTGTTACTTTGGTCCCAGCTCTCTGCAGGTCATTCACTAGGTCCCCCCGTGTGGTTCTGGGATTTTGCTCACCGTTCTTGTGATCATTTTGATCCCACGGGGTGAGATCTTGAGTGGAGCCCCAGATCGAGGGAGATTATCAGTGGTCTTGTATGTCTTCCATTTCCTAATAATTGCTCCCACAGTTGATTTCTTCAAACCAAGCTGCTTACCTATTGCAGATGCAGTCTTCCCAGCCTGGTGCAGGTCTACAATTTTGTTTCTGGTGTCCTTTGACAGCTCTTTGGTCTTGGCCATAGTGGAGTTTGGAGTGTGACTGTTTGAGGTTGTGGACAGGTGTCTTTTATACTGATAATAAGTTCAAACAGGTGCCATTAATACAGGTAACGAGTGGAGGACAGAGGAGCCTCTTAAAGAAGTTACAGGTCTGTGAGAGCCAGAAATCTTGCTTGTTTGTAGGTGACCAAATACTTATTTTCCACCATAATTTGCAAATAAATAAATAAAAAATCCTACAATGTGATTTTCTGGATGTTTTTTTCTCATTTTGTCTGTCATTGTTGAAGTGTACCTATGATGAAAATTACAGGCCTCTCTCATCTTTTAAGTGGGAGAACTTGCACAATTGGTGGCTGACTAAATAGTTTTTTGCCCCACTGTAAGCTGTTATCTCTTCTGTTTGTTCCCTCTGCCGAGCCATCTTATCCTTCTCTAACTTCCTTTTCTTTCCTCTCCTCCCTTCTTCCCCAGGACTGTCCCGTCGAGTCGGGAGACTTCCGAGCCCAGCAGTGCTCCGCTCACAATGACATCAGGTACCAGGGAATGGTATACGAGTGGATTCCCGTGCCCTATGAACCCTCTGTTGCGTGCGCCCTGCGGTGCCAGGCGCGGGGGAGGAGCCTAACGGTGGAGCTGGCACCTAAGGTTCTAGACGGAACACGTTGCCGAGCCGACGCCCTGGATATGTGTATCAGTGGGGTCTGTCAGGTGAGATACCGACTGACTGTTTGGATGGATATTATAAAGCACTTTTCCAGATGCTCAAAGTCAGGGCCGTCCACAGACCTTTCAGGGGGCATTTCTTTCTGCAACAAGACATGATTGACATGGGGAAAATAGGATGGGCTATCAGCTGATCATTGATGTTGGTGATTGATGTAAATCTGCTAGTTAGCTCGCTCCATTTATTTTCCTGATTCTTTGATATCTTTCTGCCTCTCTCTCTGCTGCCTATCAGCCAACCAGATGCAATATTGATGATGATGTAAGCTAAATCAAATGTTATGCTGCTGTTGAAGTACTGTTGTATTTAAACTAGGTAGATAGACAGACACTCGACCGGTGACCGTATCTCTCAACCGGGCTTGTAATCTCAGTACAGGGCAGACTGGGAATAGGGGGGAAAATTATACCACCACCCAAAATGACACTTAGGAGACTGGAAGGTGCAAAGGGCATGTTCTCTACACAGGTAAGGCCCTGTCTGTGCATGTGCCTGATCAAAGTATGAGGGGAAGTCGTATATTATTACAATATGATGATATTATAGTAATATCTTGTATAATAAGGATTGGATTTATATAGCACTTTTCCATGTGCTCAAAGCACTTTAGATTGCATGGGGAGGGAAAGTCTCCTCATCCAGCACCAATGTGTCACCCACCTGGACTGTGTCAGGGCAGCCATTGTGGTTCCAGAAAGTTAATCAGCCATGTCAATGACAGATCAGGGGACACGATATACAATATGACACGATACAATAAAATGGCTCAAGACTGGATCACTGCTTGAAGTATTTGCGTTTTCTTTGTGGGCCACAGTAAAGACTACATGAATATTTACAAACTATTACAGTGAAAAACAGTCTGAGAACTTCTGATCTTCTGCAATATTTCTCAATAATCGTTGTTCTTGAACAATTGTACTGTATTTCCTCTTTGTGAATCCACATGGCAGCTGCTGTAGCAAAGGCTGATCTAAAACCACATGTCAGAAATAGGAAGTTCCTAAAAAATGATCTTAAACATGGAAAATATTTCTCCTCTCCATGTTGCATGTCAGAAGCTCTGGGTTCTAGTTTTAGGCTAGAAGTGATTGTTTTAGGAACCACAGACTGATGATCAATGTTACCATATCCTCTTCTCTGGATAGGTGCTTTATTAAAACGTCAGTCTGAGGCTGTATGACTGGAGGAAGGGGAGAGGAAGAGAGAGATAAGTAGAGAGACAGAGAACTGGAGGTGTGAGGAAGGAGGGAGAGAGAGAGAGAGAGGCAGAGGAGGTGTGACAGGAGGAAGGAGAGGGATAATTGAGAGAGAATAGAAAGAGAAGTGGAGGTACGATGGGAGGAAGGAGAGATAGAATAGAAAGAGAATGGAGGTACGACAGGAGGAAGGAGAAAGAGACAGAAGGTACGACAGGAGAAAGGAGAGAGAGACACAGAAGGTACGACAGGAGGAAGGAGAGAGAGACACAGAAGTTACGACAGGAGGAAGGAGAGAGAGACACAGGAGGTACGACAGGAGAAAGGAGAGAGAGACAGAAGGTACGATGGAGGAAGGAGAGAGAGACACACAGAAGGTACAACAGGAGGAAGGAGAGAGAGACACAGGAGGTACGACAGGAGGAAGGAGAGAGAGAAAGAAGGTACGACAAGAGGGAGGAGAGAGAGACACACAGAAGGTATGACAGGAAGAAGGCGAGAGAGACACACAGAAGGTACGACAGGAGGGAGGAGATAGAGAGACACAGAAGGTATGACAGGAGGGAGGAGAGAGAGACACACAGAAGGTACGACAGGAGGGAGGAGAGAGAGACACACAGAAGGTACGACAGGAAAAAGGAGAGAGAGACACAGAAGGTACGACAGGAGGAAGGAGATAGAGAGACACAGGAGGTACGACAGGAGGGAGGAGAGAGAGACACACAGGAGGTACGACAGGAGGGAGGAGAGAGACACACAGAATGTACGACAGGAAAAAGGAGAGAGAGACACAGAAGGTACGACAGGAGGAAGGAGAGAGAGACAGAAGGTACGACAGGAGGAAGGAGAGAGAGACACAGAAGGTACGACAGGAGGGAGGAGAGAGAGACACACAGAAGGTACGACAGGAGGAAGGAGAGAGAGACAGAAGGTACGACAGGAGGAAGGAGAGAGAGACAGAAGGTACGACAGGAGGAAGGAGAGAGAGACAGAAGGTACGACAGGAGGAAGGAGAGAGACACAGAAGGTACGACAGGAGGAAGGAGAGAGAGACAGAAGGTACGACAGGAGGAAGGAGAGAGAGACAGAAGGTACGACAGGAGGAAGGAGAGAGAGACACAGAAGGCACGACAGGAGGGAGGAGAGAGAGACACACAGAAGGTACGACAGGAGGAAGGAGAGAGAGACAGAAGGTACGACAGGAGGAAGGAGAGAGAGACAGAGGGTACGACAGGAGGGAGGAGAGAGAGACAGAAGGTACGACAGGAGGAAGGAGAGAGAGACAGAAGGTACAACAGGAGGAAGGAGAGAGAGACACAGAAGGTACGACAGGAGGAAGGAGAGAGAGACACAGAAGGTACGACAGGAGGAAGGAGAGAGAGAGGAAGGAGAGAGACAGAAGGTACGACAGGAGGGAGGAGAGAGAGACAGGAGGTACGACAGGAGGAAGGAGAGATAGACACAGAAGGTACGACAGGAGGAAGGAGAGAGAGACACAGAAGGTACGACAGGGGAAGGAAGAGAGAGAGAAAGAAGGTACAACAGGAGGAAGGAGAGAGAGACACAGAGGAAGGTACGACAGGAGGAAGGAGAGAGAGACAGAAGGTACGACAGGAGGAAGGAGAGAGAGAGAAGGTACGACAGGAGGAAGGAGAGAGAGAAAGAAGGTACAACAGGAGGAAGGAGAGAGAGACACAGAAGGTACGACAGGAGGAAGGAGAGAGACACACAGAAGGTACGACAGGAGGAAGGAGAGAGGGACACAGAAAGTATGACAGGAGGAAGGAGAGACACACAGAAGGTACGACAGAAGGAAGTAGAGAGAGACACACAGAAGGTACGACAGGAGGAAGGAGAGAGACACACACAGAAGGTACGACAGGAGGAAGGAGAGAGAGACACAGAAGGTACGACAGGAGGAAGGAGAGAGAGACACACAGAAGGTACGACAGGAGGGAGGAGAGAGAGACACACAGAATGTACGACAGGAAAAAGAGAGAGAGACACAGAAGGTACGACAGGAGGAAGGAGAGAGAGACAGAAGGTACGACAGGAGGAAGGAGAGAGAGACACAGAAGGTACGACAGGAGGGAGGAGAGAGAGACACACAGAAGGTACGACAGGAGGAAGGAGAGAGAGACAGAAGGTACGACAGGAGGAAGGAGAGAGAGACAGAAGGTACGACAGGAGGAAGGAGAGAGAGACACAGAAGGTACGACAGGAGGAAGGAGAGAGAGACACAGAAGGTACGACAGGAGGAAGGAGAGAGAGAAAGAAGGTACAACAGGAGGAAGGAGAGAGAGACACAGAAGGTACGACAGGAGGAAGGAGAGAGACACACAGAAGGTACGACAGGAGGAAGGAGAGAGGGACACAGAAAGTACGACAGGAGGAAGGAGATAGAGAGACACAGAAGGTACGACAGGAGGAAGGAGAGACACACAGAAGGTACGACAGGAGGAAGTAGAGAGAGACACACAGAAGGTACGACAGGAGGAAGGAGAGAGAGACACACAGAAGGTACGACAGGAGGAAGTAGAGAGAGACACAGAAGGTACGACACTTGTTTCAGAAAGACAGATTCCCCACATCATATGCTGTAGTGTACTAGAACACAGTGCTAGACTAGGTCTGCATCCCAAATGGTACTCTATTCCCTGTATAGTGCACTCCTTTTGACCAGAACCCTGTAGCTGTTCTAGGCCAGAGAGGAATGCACACTGTTGTGTGTCTAGCCAAGCGGAAATTCACCTATCCACTTCATCCATTAAGGAAGTAGACCCTCTTTATGCAAATCCTTAAAAGTACACTTATACAGTGCCAGGCCATGATAACTTAACAGGGAACGAGGGACATTACTTAGTCCCACAAGGCATTAACTTGTTACTGATACTTCTCTAAGTATCCTGTATATCAGCAAGCTACAGTACGAAGCTGTCTTCATGGAACCATGACAAAGTGCTTGTTCAACCCAAATAGAACCTCCATGTTATTCTACCCATAGACATTCTCAAGTGAAGTGTGTGTGTGTGTGTGTGTGTGTGTGTGTGTGTGTGTGTGTGTGTGTGTGTGTGTGTGTGTGTGTGTGTGTGTGTGTGTGTGTGTGTGTGTGTGTGTGTGTGTGTGTGTGTGTGTGTGTGTGTGTGTGTGTGTGTGTGTGTGTGTGTGTGTGTGTGTGTGTGAGAGAGAGACACAAGGAGCTGCGATGTCAAGATCCGTCTTTTTCTGACCATGTTCTCTGCTTGAAGTCAAATAGCTCTGCACGGTACTTCATGGATTCTGCCCTCTAAGTGGTGTGTATATAATGGGTATAAGGAGTGTTTGTGTTTACTGGGACTGCTGGCCAGGTAAGTCATATTGGGTTTGTTATGCTGGCTGCTATTCCCACAGAGTCTGGAGCACAAACTCTGTTCTTCACCATTTCAAGACAAATATGCCGTCTAAATACAACATTACATATACAGACATCAGTGTCAGATACGATGTAAAACGTGAGTTTGGTTCCCCAAACCCCACGCCTCATTCTCTAAACCAGAGGGCGAGGAAACATAACCCATTTTCAATGTGGCCCTCTGGACCTCGGGGCTAAATGAGCTTGACACACCTGCTCTAAACCAATGTCTCCCAAGCCGTTCCTCCAGACCTCCAACAGTTCCACCAGATTTCACTACTTAAAGGTTTGACGATTAGCTGACTAGTTGAAGCAGGTGTGTTGGTGCTGGAATAGCACCAATATGTCGTGGCTGTGGTCCACGAGGAACCGATGACTCTGACGTTGAGCTGTGAATATTGGCATTATGTCTTATGTAGATGGTACATTCCTGTACTGATCACTGTACATTACATAGCCAGTATCACCCTTAAACATGTACTTTATGCTATTACTGTATCATCAGAACGAGAGAACTCTTTGAGTTAGTGAAAGTGGGCTGGAAAGTGAGCTGCGTTCAGGGGATCTATGTGTTTGAGAATGTGGGCTGGAAAGTGAGCTGCGTTCAGGGGATCTATGTGTTTGAGAATGTGGACTGGAAAGTGAGCTGCGTTCAGGGGATCTATGTGTTTGAGAATGTGGACTGGAAAGTGAGCTGCGTTCAGGGGATCTATGTGTTTGAGAATGTGGGCTGGAAAGTGAGCTGCGTTCAGGGGATCTATGTGTTTGAGAATGTGGACTGGAAAGTGAGCTGCGTTCAGGGGATCTATGTGTTTGAGAATGTGGACTGGAAAGTGAGCTGCGTTCAGGGGATCTATGTGTTTGAGAATGTGGACTGGAAAGTGAGCTGCGTTCAGGGGATCTATGTGTTTGAGAATGTGGACTGGAAAGTGAGCTGCGTTCAATGAATCTATGTGTTTGAGAATGTGGACTGGAAAGTAGCTACGTTCAGGGGATCTATGTGTTTGAGAATGTGGACTGGAAAGTGAGCTGCGTTCAGGGGATCTATGTGTTTGAGAATGTGGACTGGAAAGTGAGCTGCGTTCAGGGGATCTATGTGTTTGAGAATGTGGACTGGAAAGTGAGCTGCGTTCAGGTGATATACGTGTTTGAGAGGGTAAGCTGGAAGCAGATGTTAGTTAGTAATAGTTAACGAACACATTCACTTTATTGGATTATTTTAGCGCTTCTTGGGACTTGGGAGCATTTGTCATGGAGATGATACATTGTTAATTCATTGATTTATTGACTGAGTTTATTTTTGCCAGTTGAAAATGAATATAAAGCCGCTTCAGTAGGAAACAACATTACATACATTCAAATAAAGGATGAAGCATAAACACAATGAAACCTCCTGGGTTAACAACGCTGACAGATGAATACCTACCCTTCAGCAGACAGATGAATACCTACCCTTCAGCAGACAGATGAATACCTACCCTTCAGCAGACAGATGAATACCTACCCTTCAGCAGACAGATGAATACCTACCCTTCAGCAGACAGATGAATACCTACCCTTCAGCAGACAGATGAATACCTACCCTTCAGCAGACAGATGAATACCTACCCTTCAGCAGACAGATGAATACCTACCCTTCAGCAGACAGATGAATACCTACCTTCAGCAGACAGATGAATACCTACCCTTCAGCAGACAGATGAATACCTACCCTTCAGCAGACAGATGAGCAGACAGATGAACCTACCCTTCAGCAGACAGATGAATACCTACCCTTCAGCAGACAGATGAATACCTACCCTTCAGCAGACAGATGAATACCTACCCTTCAGCAGACAGATGAATACCTACCCTTCAGCAGACAGATGAATACCTACCCTTCAGCAGACAGATGAATACCTACCCTTCAGCAGACAGATGAATACCTACCCTTCAGCAGACAGATGAATACCTACCCTTCAGCAGACAGATGAATACCTACCCTTCAGCAGACAGATGAATACCTACCCTTCAGCAGACAGATGAATACCTACCCTTCAGCAGACAGATGAATACCTACCCTTCAGCAGACAGATGAATACCTACCCTTCAGCAGACAGATGAATACCTACCCTTCAGCAGACAGAGGAATACCTACCCTTCAGCAGACAGAGGAATACCTACCCTTCAGCAGACAGATTAACCTACCCTTCAGCAGACAGATGAATACCTACCCTTCAGCAGACAGATGAATACCTACCCTTCAGCAGACAGATTTAGACAGATGAATACCTACCCTTCAGCAGACAGATACCTACCCTTCAGCAGACAGAGATGAATACCTTTTCAGCAGACAGAGGAATACCTACCCTTCAGCAGACAGATGAATACCTACCCTTCAGCAGACAGATGAATACCTACCCTTCAGCAGACAGATGAATACCTACCCTTCAGCAGACAGATGAATACCTACCCTTCAGCAGACAGATGAATACCTACCCTTCAGCAGACAGATGAATACCTACCCTTCAGCACAGATGAATACCTACCCTTCAGCAGACAGATGAATACCTACCCTTCAGCAGACAGATGAATACCTACCCTTCAGCAGACAGATGAATACCTACCCTTCAGCAGACAGATGAATACCTACCCTTCAGCAGACAGAGGAATACTACCCTTTGAGACAATGAATACCTTTAGCAGACAGATGAATACCTACCCTTCAGCAGACAGATGAATACCTACCCTTCAGCTGACAGATGAATACCTACCCTTCAGCAGACAGATGAATACCTACCCTTCAGCAGACAGATGAATACCTACCCTTCAGCAGACAGATGAATACCTATCCTTCAGCAGACAGATGAATACCTACCCTTCAGCAGACAGATGAATACCTACCCTTCAGCAGACAGATGCAACAGATACCTACCCTTCAGCAGACAGATGAATACCTACCCTTCAGCAGACAGATGAATACCTACCCTTCAGCAGACAGATGAATACCTACCCTTCAGAGACAGATGAATACCTACCCTTCAGCAGACAGATGAATACCTACCCTTCAGCAGACAGATGAATACCTACCCTTCAGCAGACAGATGAATACCTACCCTTCAGCAGACAGATGAATACCTACCCTTTAGCAGACAGATGAATACCTACCCTTCAGCAGACAGATGAATACCTACCCTTCAGCAGACAGATGAATACCTACCCTTCAGCAGACAGATGAATACCTACCCTTCAGCAGACAGATGAATACCTACCCTTCAGCAGACAGATGAATACCTACCCTTCAGCAGACAGATGAATACCTACCCTTCAGCAGATGAATACAGATGAATACCTACCCTTCAGCAGACAGATGAATACCTACCCTTCAGCAGACAGATGAATACCTACCCTTCAGCAGACAGATGAATACCTACCCTTCAGCTGACAGATGAATACCTATGAATATCTACCCTTCAGCAGACAGATGAATACCTTTCAGCAGACAGATGAATACCTACCCTTCAGCAGACAGATGAATACCTACCCTTCAGCAGACCTTCAGCTGACAGATGAATACCTACCCTTCAGCAGACAGATTAATACCTACCCTTCAGCAGACAGATGAATACCTACCCTTCAGCAGACAGATGAATACCTACCCTTCAGCAGACAGATGAATACCTACCCTTCAGCATACCCTTCAGACAGATGAATACCTACCCTTCAGCCCTTCAGCAGACAGATGAATACCTACCCTTCAGCAGACAGATGAATACCTACCCTTCAGCAGACAGATGAATACCTACCCTTCAGCAGACAGATTAATACCTACCCTTCAGCAGACAGATGAATACCTACCTTTCAGCAGACAGATTAATACCTACCCTTCAGTAGACAGATGAATACCTACCCTTCAGCAGACAGATGAATACCTACCCTTCAGCAGACAGATTAATACCTACCCTTCAGCAGACAGATGAATACCTACCCTTCAGCAGACAGATGAATACCTACCCTTCAGTAGACAGATGAATACCTACCCTTCAGCGGACAGATGAATACCTACCCTTCAGCAGAGAGAGAATACCGACCCTTCAGCAGACAGATGAATACCTACCCTTCAGCAGACAGATGAATACCTACCCTTCAGCAGACAGATGAATACCTACCCTTCAGTAGACAGATGAATACCTACCCTTCAGCGGACAGATGAATACCTACCCTTCAGCAGACAGAGGAATACCGACCCTTCAGCAGACAGATGAATACCTACCCTTCAGCAGACAGAGGAATACCTACCCTTTAGCAGACAGATGAATACCTACCCTTCAGCAGACAGAGGAATACATACCCTTCAGCAGACAGATGAATACCTACCCTTCAGCAGACAGATAAATATCTACCCTTCAGCAGACAGATGAATACCTACCCTTCAGCAGACAGATGAATACCTACCCTTCAGCAGACAGATGAATACCTACCCTTCAGCAGACAGATTAATACCTACCCTTCAGAGACAGATGAATACCTACCTTTCAGCAGACAGATTAATACCTACCCTTCAGTAGACAGATGAATACCTACCCTTCAGCGGACAGATGAATACCTACCCTTCAGCAGACAGATTAATACCTACCCTTCAGCAGACAGATGAATACCTACCCTTCAGCAGACAGATGAATACCTACCCTTCAGTAGACAGATGAATACCTACCCTTCAGCAGACAGATGAATACCTACCCTTCAGCAGAGAGAGGAATACCTACCCTTCAGCAGACAGATGAATACCTACCCTTCAGCAGACAGATGAATACCTACCCTTCAGCAGACAGATGAATACCTACCCTTCAGCAGACAGATGAATACCTACCCTTCAGCTGACAGATGAATACCTACCCTTCAGCAGACAGATGAATACCTACCCTTCAGCAGACAGATGAATACCTACCCTTCAGCAGACAGATGAATACCTACCCTTCAGCAGACAGATGAATACCTTCTCTTCAGCTGACAGATGAATACCTACCCTTCAGTAGACAGATGAATACCTACCCTTCAGCTGACAGATGACTACCTACCCTTCAGCAGACAGCAGCGGGTTCGCTGCCTTGGCATCACAGCTTACACATAATATGATTCTATTAGGATCATTTATACTAGCGATTGCCATTTCAGATAAAAAGGGGTTATTATTATTATTTTTGCTTTGCATATCACTTCTTTAAAACAGATGTATGGCTTGGCCACATACTGCTTATTTTGGAAACTTTGAGGATCTTTGAAGAACGGGCTAAATTGATTATTTGTTCCTGAAAAATATGAATAGATTGTTCAGAACAGAACAGAAACAAAGAAAAAACAGGACAAAAACAATAACTACAACCGGAACATTTCTTTCCTCATAGAAAGTATAATGCCAGTGATGTTCATTCTGCACAACAACCCCAATCCTAGGTTTGTGGACCTAGGTCGTTAAACTATTTTTATGCACTGATGTTCAGACAGCAACCTCTGCATTTAAACACTCTCTCAGTAAATGTACACCACTTTGGCTGTAGCAACGTTCCATAAAGGTTGAAATGCAATAGAAAGAGACAGGTTGATATTGAGCTCTCGCAGACCTAATGGAATAGAAACACAGATTGTATAATCGGAAGATGATGGATTGAGTGTTTTCCTTCATGCTGTGAAATGTTTAACTTGATATTCCAGAGGTGGGTAATGCATATATCAATCTAACGATGGAATCAATTAATTTATAGATGTCAATAATATAGCCCACAGTGGTGACAGTCCTCTCTTTATTTACATACTCTCTTTACATTTACATTACTCTGTCTCTCTCTCTTTCTCTCTCTGTCTTTGTTTCTCTTTCTCTCTCTTTCTCTCTCTCTGTCTCTCTCTCTCTTTCTCTCTCTTTCGCTCTCTCTCGCTCTGTCTCTCTCTCCCTGTCTGTCTCTGTCTCTGTCTCTCTCTCTCTGTTTCTCTTTCTCTGTTTTTCTTTCTTTCTTTCTTTCTTTCTTTCTTTCTTTCTTTCTTTCTTTCTTTCTTTCTTTCTTTCTTTCTTTCTTTCTTTCTCTCTCTCTCTCTCTCTCTCTCTCTGTCTCTCTCTCTCTCTCTCTCTCTCTCTCTCTCTCTCTCTCTCTCTCTCTCTCTCTCTCTCTCTCTCTTTCTTTCTCTGTCTCTGTCTCTGTCTCTGTCTGTCTCTCTCTCTCTTTCAATTCAATTCAATTCAATTCAATTCAATTCAATTCAAGGGCTTTATTGGCATGGGAAACATATGTTAACATTGCCAAAGCAAGTGAGGTAGACAACATACAAAGTGAATATATAAGGTGAAAAACAACAAAAATGAACAGTAAACATTACACATACAGAAGTTTCAAAACAGTAAAGACTTTCTCTCTCTTTCTTTCTCTTTCTTTCTCTCTCTGTCTTTGTTTCTCTCTTTCTGTCTCTCTCTCTCTCTCTCTCTCTCTCTGTCTCTCTGTTTCTCTTTCTGGCTCTCTTTCTCTCTCTCTCTATGTCTCTCTGTCTCTCTCTGTCATGCAAAGAAACATCAGGTGGTTTACATTTACATTTACATTTAAGTCATTTAGCAGACGTTTCATTGCAGTGCAGCGGTTTGATTTGTTTGATCGTGGCTAGCTGCATAGCCGTCTTTGTTTCAAAGATAATTGTGTAGTCTAGACCGATTTCCTAGGTTAGCTAGCCAGCTATTGTCGTTCTTTTAACTCAACGTAACGTAAACAACACTGCTAGCTAGCCAGCTAGCCCCGAATAGCAGCACTGTAGAATTATTACACTCAACGGAACGACTTGATTAGTGTAGTGTCAACAACGCAGCTACTGCCAGCTAGCCTACTTCAGCAGTACTGTATCATTTTAATCATTTTAGTCAATAAGATTCTTGCTACGTAAGCTTAACTTTCTGAACATTCGAGACGTGTAGTCCGCTTGTCATTCCAATTTCCTTGCATTAGCGTAGCCTTTTCTGTAGCCTGTCAACTATGTGTCTGTCTATCCCTGTTCTCTCCTCTCTGCACAGACCATACAAACGCTCCACACCGCGTGGCCGCGACCACCCTAACCTGGTGGTCCCAGCGCGTACGACCCACGTGGAGTTCCAGGTCTCTGGTAGCCTCTGGAACTGCCAATCTGTGGCCAACAAGGCAGAGTTCATCTCAGCCTATGCCTCCCTCCAGTCCCTTGACTTCTTGGCACTGACGGAAACATGGATCACCACAGATAACACTGCTACTCCTACTGCTCTCTCCTCGTCCGCCCACGTGTTCTCGCACACCCGAGAGCTTCTGGTCAGCGGGGTGGTGGCACCGGGATCCTCATCTCTCCCAAGTGGTCTTTCTCTCTTTCTCCCCTTACCCATCTGTCTATTGCCTCCTTTGAATTCCATGCTGTCACAGTTACCAGCCCTTTCAAGCTTAACATCCTTATCATTTATCGCCCTCCAGGTTCCCTCGGAGAGTTCATCAATGAGCTTGATGCCTTGATAAGCTCCTTTCCTGAGGACGGCTCACCTCTCACAGTTCTGGGCGACTTTAACCTCCCCACGTCTACCTTTGACTCATTCCTCTCTGCCTCCTTCTTTCCACTCCTCTCCTCTTTTGACCTCACTCTCTCACCCTCCCCCTACTCACAAGGCAGGCAATACGCTTGACCTCATCTTTACTAGATGCTGTTCTTCCACTAACCTCATTGCAACTCCCCTCCAAGTCTCCGACCACTACCTTGTATCCTTTTCCCTCTCGCTCTCATCCAACACTTCCCACACTGCCCCTACTCGGATGGTATCGCGCCGTCCCAATCTTCGCTCTCTCTCCCCCCGCTACTCTCTCCTCTTCCATCCTATCTTCTCTTCCCTCTGCTCAAACTTTCTCCAACCTATCTCCTGATTCTGCCTCCTCAACCCTCCTCTCCTCCCTTACTGCATCCTTTGACTCCCTATGTCCCCTATCCTCCAGGCCGGCTCGGTCCTCCCCTCCCGCTCCGTGGCTCGACGACTCATTGCGAGCTCACAGAACAGGGCTCCGGGCAGCCGAGCGGAAATGGAGGAAAACTCGCCTCCCTGCGGACCTGGCATCCTTTCACTCCCTCCTCTCTACATTTTCCTCCTCTGTCTCTGCTGCTAAAGCCACTTTCTACCATTCTAAATTCCAAGCATCTGCCTCTAACCCTAGGAAGCTCTTTGCCACCTTCTCCTCCCTCCTGAATCCCCCCTCCCTCCTCCCTCTCTGCAGATGACTTCGTCAACCATTTTGAAAAGAAGGTCGATGACATCCGATCCTCGTTTGCTAAGTCAAACGACACCGCTGGTTCTGCTCACACTGCCCTACCCTATGCTCTGACCTCTTTCTCCCCTCTCTCTCCAGATGAAATCTCGCGTCTTGTGACGGCCGGCCGCCCAACAACCTGCCCGCTTGACCCTATCCCCTCCTCTCTTCTCCAGACCATTTCCGGAGACCTTCTCCCTTACCTCACCTCGCTCATCAACTCATCCCTGACCGCTGGCTACGTCCCTCCCGTCTTCAAGAGAGCGAGAGTTGCACCCCTTCTGAAAAAACCTACACTCGATCCCTCCGATGTCAACAACTACAGACCAGTATCCCTTCTCTCTTTTCTCTCCAAAACTCTTGAGCGTGCCGTCCTTGGCCAGCTCTACCGCTATCTCTCTCAGAATGACCTTCTTGATCCAAATCAGTCAGGTTTCAAGACTAGTCATTCAACTGAGACTGCTCTTCTCTGTATCACGGAGGCGCTCCGCACTGCTAAAGCTAACTCTCTCTCCTCTGCTCTCATCCTTCTAGACCTATCGGCTGCCTTCGATACTGTGAACCATCAGATCCTCCTCTCCACCCTCTCCGAGTTGGGCATCTCCGGCGCGGCCCACGCTTGGATTGCGTCCTACCTGACAGGTCGCTCCTACCAGGTGGCGTGGCGAGAATCTGTCTCCTCACCACGCGCTCTCACCACTGGTGTCCCCCAGGGCTCTGTTCTAGGCCCTCTCTTATTCTCGCTATACACCAAGTCACTTGGCTCTGTCATAACCTCACATGGTCTCTCCTATCATTGCTATGCAGACGACACACAATTAATCTTCTCCTTTCCCCCTTCTGATGACCAGGTGGCGAATCGCATCTCTGCATGTCTGGCAGACATATCAGTGTGGATGACGGATCACCACCTCAAGCTGAACCTCAGCAAGACGGAGCTCCTCTTCCTCCCGGGGAAGGACTGCCCGTTCCATGATCTCGCCATCACGGTTGACAACTCCATTGTGTCCTCCTCCCAGAGCGCTAAGAACCTTGGCGTGATCCTGGACAACACCCTGACGTTCTCAACTAACATCAAGGCGGTGTCCCGTTCCTGTAGGTTCATGCTCTACAACATCCGCAGAGTACGACCCTGCCTCACACAGGAAGCGGCGCAGGTCCTAATCCAGGCACTTGTCATCTCCCGTCTTGATTACTGCAACTCGCTGTTGGCTGGGCTCCCTGCCTGTGCCATTAAACCCCTACAACTCATCCAGAACGCCGCAGCCCGTCTGGTGTTCAACCTTCCCAAGTTCTCTCACGTCACCCCGCTCCTCCGCTCTCTCCACTGGCTTCCAGTTGAAGCTCGCATCCGCTACAAGACCATGGTGCTCGCCTACGGAGCTGTGAGGGGAACGGCACCTCAGTACCTCCAGGCTCTGATCAGGCCCTACACCCAAACAAGGGCACTGCGTTCATCCACCTCTGGCCTGCTCGCCTCCCTACCACTGAGGAAGTACAGTTCCCGCTCAGCCCAGTCAAAACTGTTCGCTGCTCTGGCCCCCAATGGTGGAACAAACTCCCTCACGACGCCAGGACAGCGGAGTCAATCACCACCTTCCGGAGACACCTGAAACCCCACCTCTTCAAGGAATACCTAGGATAGGGTAAGTAAGGGTAAGTAATCCTTCTCACCCCCCTTCTCCCCCCAACAAGATTTAGATGCAAGTGGCTGTTCCACTGGTTGTCATAAGGTGTATGCACCAATTTGTAAGTCGCTCTGGATAAGAGCGTCTGCTAAGTGACTTAAATGTAAATGTAAATGTCATATGAGCTGGGCCTTCCATAGGCCGTCCACACAGCTGGTACACATTTCACTGCTATCTGAAATCCATCACACAACCTTCAAACACACAGTAGGCACTGTACAGTAGTCTACCTGGTTCTGAGTCACAACCAATTCCAACTGGGTGTCTAATTCTGGGCTGTGGTTGGAACTACTGTTTTGTCTATATAGAGGGGTGAAAACTTGGTCTTAGTCACATGCTGAGGTGAATCTGAAAGGCAAGTCAAAGTTCCAGTAGCGATGAGAACATGGCGTAGCAGGCTGTGAGGGATAGAATAGACAGCAGGCTGAAATAGAACTGGGTTTAACACGTGACAGAATGGGGCCAGTCCTCTACCTTCCAATGTTTATTTATTAATGATGAGAGCATGGATGGAGCGTTGAGCTGGGAAAATAAACTGAATTCCTGAAAGGAGAAGCATGTGTGTGTGTGTGTGTGTGGGGGGGTACAGTGTGTCCATCTCACTCTCACTTTTCCTATACCTCTCTTGTAACCACCCTCCACTCTCTGTCCCTCCGCCTCCGTTCATCCCCTCTCTATCCAAATCAAATGTTATTGTTCACATACAAGATTTTCCAAGATGGCGTAGCAGTCGTACGTATGTTTTGTCTTGTCCCGTCCTGTCTAGTGTAAATATAGTTTTCTTCGTTTATTTTTCTGTATATATTTCGTACATATTTTAATCTCACTCTCAAACTAGAGCTGAATATACTCTCCTGCAACCCGCATCACCCAATGTGGTACGGATCCGCCTTTTCTATACTTTACATTAGATCCGGAGCCACCATCAGAAGCTAGCCAGCAACTAGCTACTAGCTCGTACTCAGTTAGCCATTGCTAGCGGTCTTCTAAGCTAACTAGAACACCAGCGACATCAACCCAGAGCATATCAGACTGCTCTTTCTCTACCACATCTCCGGATTCCTACCGCAAGCTCTGAACCTTTACACCGGATCATCGCAACTAGCTAGCTGCAATTCCGAGTGGCTACTCCTGGCCAACGTCTCTGGCCCAAAACAAGCTACAGTTAGCCTTGAGCTAAGCCCATCTCCCGACTAGCCGAAGAGGCCCAACGATACCTCTTTTGCCAATTGGCCTGGACCCTTTACTGCCGACACGGAGCGCCGCCGATCCATCACGACTGGTCCGCCGACATAATCGTCCGAGGTGGTTTCAACAGGCTTTTTCGTTGCGACATCGCCAAAGACCCATCTGCTGGCCAAGGCCCGCGAGCTTTCTGAAACGCTGTGTCTCCAGCTCACCAGAGCTCCTGTAGCATAATCCTGGGCTACAATTACCCGGGCCCACGACCGGTCTGTCAATGCCACCGCAAGAAGAGGAATAAACAGACTCACCCCATCGCGACGTCCCCCAAAGGTTAGCTCTCTAGCCCTCGCTATCTCCCTACTTGCTATTCGGCCTGCTAACGGCTAGCTTGTCTAGCCCGGGCCTACGAACTGTTAGCTTGTTAGCACAGGCCTGCTAACCATCTGACTCACCTCATCCCAAACACTTCTGAACCCATTTACTTTCTCTCTCTTTGATTTTTATTTGTTTATACCTTCCGGAAACCTGCCTCACCCACTGTGATACGGATTCGCTATCACTTTTAATTTTGATTTATTTTTATGACACACTCAAGAACCTCCAGACGCTAACCAGCTAACTAGCTACAAGCTATTTAGTCATTGTTAGTTTAAAAAAAATAAAAAAAAAAAAAAAAAACCTGGATAACACTCGCCAGCCCAGCTTCCCTGCCCATCCACCGCTGCCCCTGGACACTGATTTCTTGGCTACATAGCTGACGCACGCTGGACTGTCCATTAATCACGGTACCCCATTCTGCTTGTTTGTTTATCTGTCGGTCCAGTTGCCTAGTCAACGCCATTTTACCTGCTGTTTGTTGTGCTAGCTGATTAGCCTCGCCTACTGTTTTTAGCTAGCTTTCCCAATTCAACACCTGTGATTACTGTATGCCTCGCTGTATGTCTCTCCCAAATGTCAATATGCCTTGTATACTGTTGTTCAGGTTAGTTATCATTGTTTTAGTTCACAATGGAGCCCCTAGATCCACTCTGCATACCCCTGTTACCTCCTTTGTCCCACCCCCCCACACATGCGGTGACCTCACCCATTACAACCAGCATGTCCAGAGATACAACCTCTCTCATCATCACCCAGTGCCTGGGCTTACCTCCGCTGTACCCGCACCCCACCATACCCCTGTCTGCGCATTATGCCCTGAATATATTCTACCATGCCCAGAAACCTGCTCCTCTTATCCTCTGCCCCCAACGCTCTAGGCGACCAGTTTTGATAGCCTTTAGCCGCACCCTCATACTACTCCTTCTCTGTTCCGCGGGTGATGTGGAGGTAAACCCAGGCCCTGCATGCCCCCAGGTACCCTCATTTGTTGACTTCTGTGATCGAAAAAGTCTTGGTTTTATGCATGTCAACATCAGAAGCCTCCTCCCTAAGTTTGTTTTACTCACTGCTTTAGCACACTCTGCTAACCCTGATGTCCTTGCCGTGTCTGAATCCTGGCTCAGGAAGGCCACCAAAAATTCAGAGATTTCCATACCCAACTATAACATCTTCCGTCAAGATAGAACTGCCAAAGGGGGCGGAGTCGCAGTCTACTGCAGAGATAGCCTGCAAAGTAATGTCATACTTTCCAGGTCCATACCCAAACAGTTTGAACTACTAATTTTGAAAATTACTCTCTCCAGAAACAAGTCTATCACTGTTGCCGCCTGCTACCGACCCCGTCAGCTCCCAGCTGCGCCTGGACACCATTTGTGAATTGATCGCCCCTCATCTAGCTTCAGAGTTTGTTCTGTTAGGTGACCTAAACTGGGATATGCTTAACACCCCGGCAGTCCTACAATCTAAGCTAGATGCCCTCAATCTCACTCAAATCATCAAGGAACCCACCAGGTACAACCCTAACTCTGTAAACAAGGGCACCCTCATAGACGTCATCCTGACCAACTGGCCCTCCAAATATACCTCCGCTGTCTTCAACCAGGATCTCAGCGATCACTGCCTCATCGCCTGTATCCGCCACGGAGCCGCAGTCAAACGACCACCCCTCATCACTGTCAAACGCTCCCTAAAACACTTCTGTGAGCAGGCCTTTCTAATCGACCTGGCCCGTGTATCCTGGAAGGACATTGACCTCATCCCGTCAGTTGAGGATGCCTGGTCATTCTTTAAAAGTAACTTCCTCACCATTTTAGATAAGCATGCTCCGTTCAAAAAATGCAGAACCAAGAACAGATACAGCCCTTGGTTCACTCCAGACCTGACTGCCCTCGACCAGCACAAAAACATCCTGTGGCGGACTGCAATAGCATCGAATAGCCCCCGTGATATGCAACTGTTCAGGGAAGTCAGGAACCAATACACGCAGTCAGTCAGGAAAGCTAAGGCCAGCTTCTTCAGGCAGAAGTTTGCATCCTGTAACTCCAACTCCAAAAGTTCTGGGACACTGTGAAGTCCATGGAGAACAAGAGCACCTCCTCCCAGCTGCCCACTGCACTGAGGCTAGGAAACACGGTCTCCACCGATAAATCCATGATTATCGAAAACTTCAATAAGCACTTCTCAACGGCTGGCCATGCCTTCCGCCTGGCTACTCCAACCTCGGCCAACAGCTCCGCCCCCCGTAGTTCCTCACCCAAGCCTCTCCAGGTTCTCCTTTACCCAAATCCAGATAGCAGATGTTCTGAAAGAGCTGCAAAACCTGGACCCGTACAAATCAGCTGGGCTTGATAATCTGGACCCGCTATTTCTGAAACTATCTGCCGCCATTGTCGCAACCCCTATTACCAGCCTGTTCAACCTCTCTTTCATATCGTCTGAGATCCCCAAGGACTGAAAGCTGCCGCAGTCATCCCCCTCTTCAAAGGGGGAGACACCCTGGACCCAAACTGCTATAGACCTATATCCATCCTGCCCTGCCTATCTAAGGTCTTTGAAAGCCAAGTCAACAAACAGGTCACTGACCATCTCGAATCCCACCGTACCTTCTCCGCTGTGCAATCTGGTTTCCGAGCCGGTCACGGGTGCACCTCAGCCACACTCAAGGTACTAAATGATATCATAACCGCCATCGATAAAAGACAGTACTGTGCAGCCGTCTTCATCGACCTCGCCAAGGCTTTCGACTCTGTCAATCACCAAATTCTTATCGGCAGACTCAACAGCCTCGGTTTTTCGGATGACTGCCTTGCCTGGTTCACCAATTACTTTGCAGACAGAGTTCAGTGTGTCAAATCGGAGGGCATGCTGTCCGGTCCTCTGGCAGTCTCTATGGGGGTGCCACAGGGTTCAATTCTCGGGCCGACTCTTTTCTCTGTATATATCAATGATGTTGCTCTTGCTGCGGGCGATTCCCTGATCCACCTCTACGCAGACGACACCATTCTATATACTTTCGGCCCGTCATTGGACACTGTGCTATCCAACCTCCAAACGAGCTTCAATGCCATACAGCACTCCTTCCGTGGCCTCCAACTGCTCCTAAACGCGAGTAAAACCAAATGCATGCTTTTCAACCGATCGCTGCCTGCACCCGCATGCCCGACTAGCATCACCACCCTGGATGGTTCCAACCTTGAATATGTGGACATCTATAAGTACCTAGGTGTCTGGCTAGACTGCAAACTCTCCTTCCAGACTCACATCAAACATCTCCAATCAAAAATCAAATCCAGAGTCGGCTTTCTATTCCGCAACAAAGCCTCCTTCACTCACGCTGCCAAGCTTACCCTAGTAAAACTGACTATCCTACCGATCCTCGACTTCGGCGATGTCATCTACAAAATGGCTTCCAACACTCTACTCAGCAAACTGGATGCAGTCTATCACAGTGCCATCCGTTTTGTCACTAAAGCACCTTATACCACCCACCACTGCGACTTGTATGCTCTAGTCGGCTGGCCCTCACTACATATTCGTCGCCAGACCCACTGGCTCCAGGTCATCTACAAGTCCATGCTAGGTAAAGCTCCGCCTTATCTCAGTTCACTGGTCACGATGGCAACACCCATCCGTAGCACGCGCTCCAGCAGGTGTATCTCACTGATCATCCCTAAAGCCAACACCTCATTTGGCCGCCTTTCGTTCCAGTACTCTGCTGCCTGTGACTGGAACGAATTGCAAAAATCGCTGAAGTTGGAGACTTTTATCTCCCTCACCAACTTCAAACATCAGCTATCCGAGCAGCTAACCGATCGCTGCAGCTGTACATAGTCTATTGGTAAATAGCTCACCCTTTTTCACCTACCTCATTCCCATACTGTTTTTATACTGTTTTTATTTATTTACTTTTCTGCTCTTTTGCACACCAATATCTCTACCTGTACATGCCCATCTGATCATTTATCACCAGTGTTAATCTGCAAAATTGTATTATTCGCCTACCTCCTCATGCCTTTTGCACACATTGTATATAGACTGCCCATTTTTTTTCTACTGTGTTATTGACTTGCTAAATTGTTTACTCCATGTGTAACTCTGTGTTGTCTGTTCACACTGCTATGCTTTATCTTGGCCAGGTCGCAGTTGCAAATGAGAACTTGTTCTCAACTAGCCTACCTGGTTAAATAAAGGTGAAATAAAAATAAATAAAAACACATGTTTAGCAGATGTTATTGTGGGTGTAGAGAAATGCTAAACCAAATCCCCCTCTCTCTTTCTCACCTCTCTATCCATATTTGTGTTGGCAGGAGGTGGGATGTGACAGACAGCTGGGCAGCGGTGCCAGGGAAGACAACTGCGGTGTGTGTGCCGGCGACGGTTCTACTTGTCGGCTGGTCCGGGGCCAGGCGCTGCCTCACGTCTCACCGGAAGAACGTAGGTACACAACAAGCTCGGCAATGCCTGAAAAAATCAACTCTTCCCTCTCTAAGCTGACCTTCTACCCTGTATCAATATCTTTACACACAGAGGTTGTGAACACACTCTCTGTTGAAAATACATTGTCGTCTCTCTCCCTTGTCCGCCTATGGCCCTAGGTAAACACAATCTCTCTTCATCTCTCTCCCTCAACCAGGTTTACAACCGCTGTGAAAATACACTCTAGTCTCCCTAGCTCTCATCTTCTTCCAGGCCCATGTAAATATCCCTTACCAACAAGGTTCACAATGCTTGTTCAAATACACTATTTCTCCCTCTTTTCTCTGGCCATTAATATAGTATCGCCCCCAATGGCCCTCAATCCCTCAAGTCCTGAGCCCTGTCTCAGGTCTGGTCTGGGTTAGTTTTCTGTCTCAGGTCTGGTCTGGGTTTGTGTTCGGTCCCAGGTCTATTTTGGGTTAGTGTTCTGGCATGGGTTAGTGTTCTGTCTCAGGTCTAGCCTGGGTTAGTGTTCTGTCACAGGTCTGGCCTGGGTTAGTGTTCTGTCCCAGGTCTAGCCTGGGTTAGTGTTCTGTCTCAGGTCTAGCCTGGGTTAGTGTTCTGCCCTATGTCTGGTCTGGGTCAGTGTTCTGTCCCAGGTCTCGTCTGGGTTAGTGTTCTGTACCAGGTCTGGTCTGGGTTAGTGTTCTGTCCCAGGTCTGGTCTGGGTTACTGTTCTGCCCTATGTCTGGTCTGGGTTACTGTTCTGTACCAGGTCTGGTTTGGGTTAGTGTTCTGTACCAGGTCTGGTCTGGGTCAATGTTCTGTCCCAGGTCTGGTCTGGGTTAGTGTTCTGTCCCAGGTCTGGTCTGGGTTAGTGTTCTGTCCCAGGTCTGGTCTGGGTTAGTGTTCTGTACCAGGTCTGGTCTGGGTTAGTGTTCTGTCCCAGGTCTGGTCTGGGTTAATGTTCTGTCCCAGGTCTGGTCTGCACACATGACTTAAGTGTTCCGTCCCAAGGTCTGGTCTGGCATATGTTCTGTATATCTGGTCTGGGTTATGTTTATATTAGGTCTGGTCTGGGTTAGTGTTCTGTCCCAGGTCTGGTCTGGGTTAGTGTTCTGTCCCAGGTCTGGTCTGGGTTAATGTTCTGTCCCAGGTCTGGCCTTGGTTAATGATCTGTCTTGGTGTTAATAAGTGTTATGGCTCACACAGTTTATTTATCAAAGCTGGGATACTACTATGCCATCTGGCTTAGACTGTCCACAGGTGGAGCTATCCAGTGTAAGCTTCACAATGGAGGCATTTTTTGTGTGTGGGCTTTTCATAAAATGTAATGTGTGGAGATTAAAATCATGACTGCATTTTGTCTGTCACTATTATGTTTTTTCTCACGTGATAACTGCATTCTGGTTTGCTTGGAGGTGGTTAGGGATATTAAATACCATGTAAAATAGCTATGTTTTTACTAGAAAAATGTGTGGTTTGTGAATTAAATTAAATTATTGCATTCCAGTCTGCCAAGCACTGGTTACTGTAAACAGGACTGAGTTCCATGTTTCAAAGAGTTGAGAAATGTTGACTTGAAGGTCGGCCTTTTCCTGGTAAATGGCTATTGTGGTCAGCTTCATGGAATACACTACAGGAGTATTTTAGGTCTTGGTGAAATCAAACATTGAAAAGGTTTCGATTCATTTTGGAATGAGGCATATGGCTGGATCTACACAATAGATGGCATGGGACATCTCAACATTACTACTTTTGAGGTGTAAAAAACATCTGACAAACTAACATTTTGTTAAGATGCTCTTGGCTATTTCCCGTACAGCTTAGCATTTCCACACGTCTTTAAAGGTTAATTAAGTAGATATTGGCACCAAATTTATTTGCATACTCAATTTATTGGCCTTCCAGCTGAGGTATTGTATCACATTCCTCAAATGAACACGGTTTGGCATGCGCTGGAGAGTGTAAATGAACATGGTTTGGCATGCGCTGGAGAGTGTAAATGAACATGGTTTGACATGCGCTGGAGAGTGTAAATGAACATGGTTTGGCATGCGCTGGAGAGTGTAAATGAACATGGTTTGACATGCGCTGGAGAGTGTAAATGAACATGGTTTGACATGCGCTGGAGAGTGGAAATGAACATGGTTTGACATGCGCTGGAGAGTGGAAATGAACATGGTTTGGCATGCGCTGGAGAGTGGAAATTAACATGGTTTGACATGCGCTGGAGAGTGGAAATGAACATGGTTTGGCATGCGCTGGAGAGTGGAAATTAACATGGTTTGACATGCGCTGGAGAGTGGAAATGAACATGGTTTGGCATGCGCTGGAGAGTGGAAATGAACATGGTTTGGCATGCGCTGGAGAGTGGAATTGAACATGGTTTGACATGCGCTGGAGAGTGGAATTGAACATGGTTTGGCATGCGCTGGAGAGTGGAAATGAACATGGTTTGACATGCGCTGGAGAGTGGAAATGAACATGGTTTGACATGCGCTGGAGAGTGGAAATGAACATGGTTTGGCATGCGCTGGAGAGTGGAAATGAACATGGTTTGGCATGCGCTGGAGAGTGGAAATGAACATGGTTTGGCATGCGCTGGAGAGTGGAAATGAACATGGTTTGGCATGCGCTGGAGAGTGGAAATGAACATGGTTTGGCATGCGCTGGAGAGTGGAAATGAACATGGTTTGGCATGCGCTGGAGAGTGGAAATGAACATGGTTTGGCATGCGCTGGAGAGTGGAAATGAACATGGTTTGGCATGCGCTGGCGAGTGGAAATTAACATGGTTTGGCATGCGCTGGAGAGTGGAAATTAACATGGTTTGGCATGCGCTGGAGAGTGGAAATTAACATGGTTTGACATGCGCTGGCGAGTGGAAATTAACATGGTCTGGCATGCGCTGGCGAGTGGAAATTAACATGGTTTGACATGCGCTGGAGAGTGGAAATGAACATGGTTTGGCATGCGCTGGAGAGTGGAAATGAACATGGTTTGGCATGCGCTGGCGAGTGGAAATTAACATGGTTTGGCATGCGCTGGAGAGTGGAAATCAACATGGTTTGGCATGCGCTGGAGAGTGGAAATGAACATGGTTTGGCATGCGCTGGCGAGTGGAAATTAACATGGTTTGGCATGCGCTGGAGAGTGGAAATTAACATGGTCTGGCATGCGCTGGAGAGTGGAAATTAACATGGTTTGACATGCGCTGGCGAGTGGAAATTAACATGGTCTGGCATGCGCTGGAGAGTGGAAATTAACATGGTCTGGCATGCGCTGGAGAGTGGAAATTAACATGGTCTGGCATGCGCTGGAGAGTGGAAATTAACATGGTTTGACATGCGCTGGCGAGTGGAAATGAACATGGTTTGGCATGCGCTGGAGAGTGGAAATTAACATGGTTTGACATGCGCTGGCGAGTGGAAATGAACATGGCTCGCTCCCTCAAAAAGCCTTGCTATTAGAAATAACTTCAAGTGACCATGTAAATATTTAGATCAGTCTTTTAATTGTTGGTGGGTTTTTACAGTATCTGTCACATACCTATAGCACTGGCCAATGGGTGTTTGGTCAAGCAGTAGTGTCTGGTCTATGGCACTGCATCCCAGTGCTAGAGGCGTCACTACAGACCCTGGTTTGATCCCGGGCTGTATCACAACCAGCCATGATTGGTAGTCCCATAGGCCGGTGCACAATTGGCCCAGCATCGTCCGGGTTAGGGTTTGGCCAGGGTAGGCCGTCATTGTAAAATAAGAATTTGTTCTTGTCTGACTTGCCTAGTTAAATAAAGGTAAAACATTGTAAAACACTCACTTTGGGAGCAAATTGGAAAACTCCAGAAAGTACTGTAGTATTGTGATTGTATGAGCTCAAAGTAGTTGAACTAACGGTGACATTGGGTATGTACTGTACATTTAGTTGAACTAACAGTGACATTGGGTATGTACTGTACATTTAGTTGAACTAACAGTGACATTGGGTATGTACTGTACATTTAGTTGAACTAACAGTGACATTGGGTTTGTACTGTACATTTTGTTGAACTAACAGTGACATTGGGTATGTACTGCACATTTAGTTGAACTAACAGTGACATTTGGGTTGGTTTCTCAAATGACTGCCTCACCTGGTTCACCAACTACTTCTCAGACAGAGTTCAGTGTGTCAAATCGGAGGGCCTGTTGTCCGGACCTCTGGCAGTCTCTATGGGGGTGCCACAGTGTTCAATTCTCGGGCTGACTCTCTTCTCTGTATACATAAATGATGTCGCTCTTGCTGCTGGTGATTCTCTGATCCACCTCTACACAGACAACACCATTCTGTATACTTCTGGCCCTTCTTTGGACACTGTGTTAACAAACCTCCAGACGAGCTTCAATGCCATACAACTCTCCTTCCGTGGCCTCCAACTGCTCTTAAATGCAAGTAAATCTAAATGCATGCTCTTCCACCGATCACTGTCTGCACCTGCCCGCCCGTCCAGCATCACTACTCTGGACGGTTCTGACTTAGAATACGTGGACAACTACAAATACCTAGGTGTCTGGCTAGACTGTAAACTCCTTCCAGAATCACATTAAGCATCTCCAATCCAAAATTAAACCTAGAATCAGCTTCCTATTTCACAACAAAGCATCCTTCACTCATGCTGCCAAACATATCCTCGTAAAACTGACTATCCTACCAATCCTCGACTTCGGCGAGGTCCTTTACAAAATAGCCTCCAACACTCTACGCAGCAAATTGGATGCAGTCTATCACAGTGCCATCCGTTTTGTCACCAAAGCCCCATATACCACCCACCACTGCAACCTGTATGCTCTCGCTGGCTGGCCCTCGCTTCATATTTGTCGCCAAACCCACTGGCTCCAGGTCATCTGTAAGTCTTTACTACGTCAAGCCCCGCCTTACCTCAGCTCACTGGTCAACATAGCAGCACCCACCCATAGCACGCGCTCCAGCAGGTATATCTCCCTGGTCACCCCCAAAGCCAATTCCTCCTTTGGCCACCTTTACTTCCAGTTTTCTGCTGCCAATGACTGGAACGAACTGCAAAAATCACTGAAGCTGGAGACTCGTATCTCCCTCACTAACTTTAAGCACCAGCTGTCAGAGCAGCTCACAGATCACTACATCTGTACATAGTCCATCTGTAAATAGCCCATCTGTAAATAGCCCATCCAACAACCTCATCCCCATACTGTTATTTATTTATTTTGCTCCTTTGCACCCCAGTATCTCTACTTGCACATTCATTTTCTGCACATCTATCACTCCAGTGTTTAATTGCTAAATTGTAATTACTTCGCCACCATGGCCTACTTATTGCCTTACCTCCCTTATCCTACCTCATTTTCACAGACTGTATATATAATTTTTCTATTGTATTACTGACTGTATGTTTGTTTATTCCATGTGTTGTTGTTTTTGTCGCACTGCTATGCTTTATCTTGGCCATGTCGTTGTAAATGAGAACTTGTTCTCAACTAGCCTACCTGGTTAAATAAAGGTGAAATAAAAATACAAAAATAAATTGGGTGTGTACTGTACATTTAGTTGAATTAGCAGCGATAGTGCAGCCGAAACGCGTCAATTTTTAAACTGTGTTCCCATTGAACATGCCATAGAAATAAAGGCATTTTAATGAATTATATGAATAATATAATAATAATAATAATATATGCCATTTAGCGGACGCTTTTATCCAAAGCGACTTACAGTCATGTGTGCATACATTCTACGTATGGGTGGTCCCGGGGTTAATCGAACCCACTACCCTGGCGTTACAAGCGCCATGCTCTACCAACTGAGCTACAGAAGGACCATATGAAGAGTGCCCTGATCCTCCTTTCTTTTTGATTCTAACAGTGACATTGGGTTTGTACTGTACAGTACAGCTGTCGATGCCTGGGATTATTCAGCATATTTAGGAGGGAAAACACTGCATTCTATTGAACTTCGGCATAGTATTTACAGTTTACCTCTAAATAAAATGTCTATCAATTTTAGATGTCCAAGACATGTTAACAGGGTTAGTAGTTTCTATCTATTTTAATATGGATGTCCAAGACATATTATCAGGGTTAGTAGTTTTCTATCTATTTTAATATGGATGTCCAAGACATATTATCAGGGTTAGTAGTTTTCTATCTATTTTAATATGGATGTCCAAGACATATTATCAGGGTTAGTAGTTTCTATCTATTTTAATATGGATGTCCAAGACATATTATCAGGGTTAGTAGTTTTCTATCTATTTTAATATGGATGTCCAAGACATATTATCAGGGTTAGTAGTTTCTATCTATTTTAATATGGATGTCCAAGACATATTATCAGGGTTAGTAGTTTTCTATCTATTTTAATATGGATGTCCAAGACATATTATCAGGATGTTATTATCAGTAGTTTTTCTATCTATTTTAATATGGATGTCCAAGACATATTATCAGGGTTAGTAGTTTTTATCTTATCTATTTTTTAATATGGATGTCCAAGACATATTATCAGGGTTAGTAGTTTTCTATCTATTTTAATATGGATGTCCAAGACATATTATCAGGGTTAGTAGTTTTCTATCTATTTTAATATGGATGTCCAAGACATATTATCAGGGTTAGTAGTTTTCTATCTATTTTAATATGGATGTCCAAGACATATTATCAGGGTTAGTAGTTTTCTATCTATTTTAATATGGATGTCCAAGACATATTATCAGGGTTAGTAGTTTTCTATCTATTTTAATATGGATGTCCAAGACATATTATCAGGGTTAGTAGTTTTCTATCTATTTTAATATGGATGTCCAAGACATATTATCAGGGTTAGTAGTTTTCTATTTTTTAATATGGATGTCCAAGACATATTATCAGGGTTATTTTTCTATCTATTTTAATATGGATGTCCAAGACATATTATCAGGGTTAGTAGTTTTCTATCTATTTTAATATGGATGTCCATATTATCAGACATATTTTATCAGGGGTTAGTAGTTTTCTATCTATTTTAATATGGATGTCCAAGACATATTATCAGGGTTAGTAGTTTTCTATCTATTTTAATATGGATGTCCAAGACATATTATCAGGGTTAGTAGTTTTCTATCTATTTTAATATGGATGTCCAAGACATATTATCAGGGTTAGTAGTTTTCTATCTATTTTAATATGGATGTCCAAGACATATTATCAGGGTTAGTAGTTTTCTATCTATTTTAATATGGATTTTTATCAGGGTTAGTAGTTTTCTATCTATTTTAATATGGATGTCCAAGACATATTATCATGTATTTTAGTGTCCAGTTTTCTATCTATTTTAATATGGATGTCCAAGACATATTATCAGGGTTAGTAGTTTTCTATCTATTTTAATATGGATGTCCAAGACATATTATCAGGGTTAGTAGTTTTCTATGTATTTTAATATGGATGTCCAAGACATATTATCAGGGTTAGTAGTTTTCTATCTATTTTAATATGGATGTCCAAGACATATTATCAGGGTTATTTTCTATCTATTTTAATATGGATGTCCAAGACATATTATCAGGGTTAGTTTTCTAGTTTTTAATATGGATGTCCAAGACATATTATCAGGGTATTTTTTCTAATTTTATGGATGTCCAAGACATATTATCAGGGTTAGTAGTTTTCTATCTATTTTAATATGGATGTCCAAGACATATTATCAGGGTTTTCTATCTATTTTAATATGGATGTCCAGTTTTCTATTTTCTATTTTAATATGGATGTCCAAGACATATTATCAGGGTTAGTAGTTTTCTATCTATTTTAATATGGATGTCCAGTTTTCAGGGTTATTTTCTATTTTTTAATATGGATGTCCAAGACATATTATCAGGGTTAGTAGTTTTCTATGTATTTTAATATGGATGTCCAAGACATATTATCAGGGTTAGTAGTTTTCTATCTATTTTAATATGGATGTCCAAGACATATTATCAGGGTTAGTAGTTTTCTATGTATTTTAATATGGATGTCCAAGACATATTATCAGGGTTAGTAGTTTTCTATGTATTTTAATATGGATGTCCAAGACATATTTTAATCAAGGGGGTTAGTAGTTTTCTATCTATTTTAATATGGATGTCCAAGACATATTATCAGGGTTAGTAGTTTTCTATCTATTTTAATATGGATGTCCAAGACATATTATCAGGGTTAGTAGTTTTCTATCTATTTTAATATGGATGTCCAAGACATATTATCAGGGTTAGTAGTTTTCTATCTATTTTAATATGGATGTCCAAGACATATTATCAGGGTTAGTAGTTTTCTATCTATTTTAATATGGATGTCCAAGACATATTATCAGGGTTAGTAGTTTTCTATCTATTTTAATATGGATGTCCAAGACATATTATCAGGGTTAGTAGTTTTCTATGTATTTTAATATGGATGTCCAAGACATATTATCAGGGTTAGTAGTTTTCTATCTATTTTAATATGGATGTCCAAGACATATTATCAGGGTTAGTAGTTTTCTATCTATTTTAATATGGATGTCCAAGACATATTATCAGGGTTAGTAGTTTTCTATCTATTTTAATATGGATGTCCAAGACATATTATCAGGGTTAGTAGTTTTCTATCTATTTTAATATGGATGTCCAAGACATATTATCAGGGTTAGTATGTTTTCTATGTATTTTAATATGGATGTCCAAGACATATTATCAGGGTTAGTTTTCTATCTATTTTAGTTTTCTATGTATTTTAATATGGATGTCCAAGACATATTATCAGGGTTAGTAGTTTTCTATCTATTTTAATATGGATGTCCAAGACATATTATCAGGGTTAGTAGTTTTCTATCTATTTTAATATGGATGTCCAAGACATATTATCAGGGTTAGTAGTTTTCTATCTATTTTAATATGGATGTCCAAGACATATTATCAGGGTTAGTAGTTTTCCATCTATTTTAATATGGATGTCCAAGACATATTATCAGGGTTAGTAGTTTTCCATTTATTTTAATATCAATGTCCAAGACATATTATCAGGGTTTGATGTTTTCCTGACAATGTGACCTGACCAAAAATAGTAGGTCCTGGCTGACCCCATTAGACCATTACTAGGTCCTGGCTGACCCCATTAGACCATTACTAGGCCCCGGCTGACCCCATTAGACCATTACTAGGTCCTGGCTTACCCCATTAGACCATTACTAGGTCCTGGCTGACCACATTAGACCATTGCTAGGCCCCGGCTGACCCCATTAGACCATTACTAGGTCCTGGCTGACCCCATTAGACCATTACTAGGCCCTGGCTGACCCCATTAGACCATTACTAGGTCCTGGCTGACCCCATTAGATCATTACTAGGTCCTGGCTGACCCCATTAGACCATTACTAGGTCCTGGCTGACCCCATTAGACCATTACTAGGCCCTGGCTGACCCCATTAGACCATTACTAGGTCCTGGCTGACCCCATTAGACCATTACTAGGCCCCGGCTGACCCCATTAGACCATTACTAGGTCCTGGCTGACCCCATTAGACCATTACTAGGTCCTGGCTGACCCCATTAGACCATTACTAGGTCCTAACCCTAGTTGTGTTTGATCGTGTCAAACCCCAGCCATAACTGTCCATATATAATATTATTATTACCATGAGCCACAGTATCAGTATGTCTATACTGTCTAGAAACCTTCTGTCCTCTACTAGCTACTACCAGCACAAGGCTGTCTTTGTAGCTGCCCACTAATATGGACGAAGCTGAGCCTTATGCAGTGGAAAGAGACATTTATATTGTTGTTGGACAGCGCCAGTCGTCAGCATTCGCTCTGCCTGGGTCTGCCAGTCGCACTTAAGTCACTTCTCCTCTTCCAAGAATTCCCCCTCGCTCGGAACAAAGAGCTCAAACAGTTGGAGTCCGAGTTCCCGACAAAGAAGTACTGGGACTTTTGTTTCGACGGGCAGAGTTAGACGTTTTCACAGCATCGTGCTTGTTCCTTTTAAGAGGCTGTTTGACCAAATCTCAGGGTAACTCAATCCAAGCGCGTTATGTTCTCTCTAATAAAGAGCGTCTCGCCAATAATTCACGGTGGGTCACAGTGACATGTAGGCTACCTCCAGGTCCCATTGAGAAGCTGGCAGAGGAGAGCAGAGCACTCTGACAGTCATCAGATTGTTGGGGAGGCTCTACTGTTTCTCCCTTTCTTTCCCTTTATACTCTCTCTCTCTCGTTATACGCTCTCTTTATACTCTCTCTCACTTTATACTCACTTTATACTCTCTCTTTATACTCTCTCTCTCTTCATACTCTCTATACTTTATACTCTCTCGTTATACTCTCTCTTTTTATACTCTCTCTCTCTTTATACTCTCTTTATACTCTCTCGTTATACTCTCTCTTTTTATACTCTCTCTCTCTTTATACTCTCTCTCTCTTTATACTCCATTAATTATGGATGGCTGACTTTATTAAGTTTTCTGTATTTTAATATGGATGTCCATATTATCAATATTTTCTATTATTTTAATATGGACTCTCTCTCTCTATTTTAATATGGATGTCCAGTTATACTCTCTCTTTATACTATTATCTCTCTCTCTTTTATACTCTCTTTATACTCTCTCTTTATACTCTCTCTCTCTTCATACTCTCTATACTTTATACTCTCTCGTTATACTCTCTCTTTTTATACTCTCTCTCTCTTTATACTCTCTTTATACTCTCTCGTTATACTCTCTCTTTTTATACTCTCTCTCTCTTTATACTCTCTCTCTCTCATTATACTCTCTCTTTATACTCTCTCTCTTTATACTCTCTTTATACTCTCTCTTTATACTCTCTCTCTCTTCATACTCTCTATTCTTTATACTCTCTCGTTATACTCTCTCTTTTTATACTCTCTCTCTCTTTATACTCTCTCTTTTTATACTCTCTCTCTCTTTATACTCTCTACTCTTTATACTCTCTCTCTCTTTATACTCTCTCTCTCTTTATACTCTCTCTCTTTATACCCTCTCTCTCTTTATACTCTCTCTCTTTATACTCTCTCTCTCTTTATACTCTCTCTCTTTATACTCTCTCTCTTTATACTCTCTCTCTTTTATACTCTCTCTCTTTATACTCTCTCTCTTTATACTCTCTCTCTCTTTATACTCTCTCTCTTTATACTCTCTCTCTTTATCCTTTCTCTCTTTATACTCTCTCTCTTTATACTCTCTCTCTTTATACTCTCTCTCTCTTTATACTCTCTCTTTATACTCTCTTTATACTCTCTCTCTCTTTATACTCTCTTTATACTCTCTCTCTCTCTTTATACTCTCTCTCTTTATACTCTCTCTCTTTATACTCCCTTCTCTTTATACTCTCTCTCTTTATACTCTCTATCTCTTTATACTCTCTCTCTTTATACTCTCTCTCTCTTTATACTCTCTCTCTTTATACTCTCTCTCTCTTTATACTCTCTCTCTCTTTATACTCTCTATCTCTTTATACTTTCTCTCTTTATACTCTCTTTATACTCTCTCTCTTTATACTCCCTCTCTCTTTATACTCTCTCTCTTTTATACTCCCTCTCTTTATACTCTCTCTCTTTATACTATACTCTTTTATCTCTTTATACTCTCTCTCTTTATACTCTCTCTCTTTATACTCTCTCTCTTTATACTCTCTCTCTCTTTATACTCTCTCTCTTTATACTCTCTCTCTCTTTATACTCTCTCTCTCTTTATACTCTCTCTCTTTATACTCTCTCTCTCTTTTATACTCTCTCTCTTTTATACTCTCTCTCTTTATACTCTCTCTCTCTCTTTATACTCTCTCTCTTTATACTCTCTCTCTTTATACTCTCTCTCTCTTCTTTATACTCTCTCTCTCTCTTTATACTCCCTTCTCTTTATACTCCCTTCTCTTTATACTCTCTCTCTTTATACTCTCTCTCTTTATACTCTCTCTCTCTCTTTATACTATAATAATCTAATTATATGCCTTTAGCTACTCTTTTATCCACTCTTACAGTCATTATATACTTCTACTCTTTTATACTCTCTCTCTCTTTATACTCTCTCTCTCTTTATACTCTCTCTCTTTATCCTTTCTCTCTTTATACTCTCTCTCTTTATACTCTCTCTCTTTATACTCTCTCTCTCTTTATACTCTCTCTTTATACTCTCTTTATACTATCTCTCTCTTTATACTCTCTCTCTCTTTATACTCTCTCTTTATACTCTTTTTATACTCTCTCTCTTTATACTCTCTCTCTCTTTATACTCTCTCTCTCTCTTTATACTCTCTCTCTTTATACTCTCTCTCTTTATACTCTCTCTCTTTTTATACTCTCTCTCTTTTATACTCTCTCTCTCTTTATACTCTCTCTCTTTATACTCTCTCTCTTTATACTCTCTCTCTTTATACTCTCTCTCTTTATACTCTCTCTCTCTTTATACTCTCTCTCTCTTTATACTCTCTCTCTCTTTTATACTCTCTCTCTTTATACTCTCTCTCTCTTTATACTCTCTCTCTTTATACTCTCTCTCTCTTTATACTCTCTCTCTTTATACTCTCTCTCTCTTTATACTCTCTCTCTCTTTTATACTCTCTCTCTCTTTATACTCTCTCTTTTATACTCTCTCTCTTTATACTCTCTCTCTCTTTATACTCTCTCTCTTTATCCTTTCTCTCTTTATCCTTTCTCTCTTTATACTCTCTCTCTTTATACTCTCTCTCTTTATACTCTCTCTCTTTTATACTCTCTCTCTCTTTATACTCTCTCTCTTTATACTCTCTTTATACTCTCTCTCTCTTTATACTCTCTCTCTCTTTATACTCTCTCTCTTTATACTCTCTCTCTCTTTATACTCTCTCTCTCTTTATACTCTCTCTCTTTATACTTTCTCTCTTTATACTCTCTTTATACTCTCTCTCTTTATACTCTCTCTCTCTTTATACTCTCTCTCTCTTTATACTCTTTCTCTCTTTATACTCTCTCTCTTTATACTCTCTCTCTTTATACTCTCTCTCTTTATACTCTCTCTCTCTTTATACTCTCTCTCTTTATACTCTCTCTCTCTTTATACTCTCTCTCTTTTTATACTCTCTCTCTCTTTATACTCTCTCTCTCTTTATACTCTCTCTCTCTCTCTCTCTCTCTCTTTATACTCTCTCTCTCTTTATACTCTCTCTCTTTATACTCTCTCTCTCTCTTTTATACTCTCTCTCTCTTTATACTCCCTTCTCTTTATACTCCCTTCTCTTTATACTCTCTCTCTTTATACTCTCTCTCTTTATACTCTCTCTCTCTTTTATACTCTCTCTCTCTCTTTATACTCTCTCTCTCTTTATACTCTCTCTCTTTATACTCTCTCTCTCTTTATACTCTCTCTCTTTATACTCTCTCTCTCTACCTCCTCCATCTCTCTCCCCATCAGCTTCCTCTTCCTCTCTAGTAGTTTGGACGCTACAGGCCCTTATTTTGCTGGATGATGATCCATGGCACCCGGGGCTAAGGACTCTTGGCCTGTTTGTGTAGGTGTGTGTGAAGGTGTATATGTGTGTGGGAACGCGTGCGTATGTACGTGTGAACTTGCTTGCAAGAGTGTATGTGTTTTTGCGAGCTGTGTGTGTGTGTGTGTGTGTGTCTGGGCTCTGGACTCGGGATAGAGTCATTCTCTCTCCTCTTTATTAATCTACTGTTAAAGCCCTTAATGAGGAACTGGCAGTGCTGCTTCATTCCTCACAGCTCACTCTGCACACTCACTGCATCAGCATTCCCAACCAAAGGAAAATGTCTAAATATTCAGAGAGCGTTTCCACTCTGATTCGGACATTGATTTTGTTTCCTTTGAGATTTTGGTGTATCTCTACTGAGCACTGGATAACTAAACCTCAGAGCAACACTATGAGTCTGAGTGGAATGTAATATTCCCCAGTGAGACACACACACACACACACACACATGACATGGCACGTTCGTTTATTGTGATCCTTTATTTCTGATTGTGAATAGTGTGTATCAGTCGTTGTGTCTGGAATATGCTTTAAGCCAAAGCACCAGTGTCAGAAGAACTCGGATGTATCGGCGAGTCGATGAAAGATCAGTCTAAACCAAAGCTCATAACAGAGTACATCCATGTTTCACTGTTCACTCATTTGTCATTTCAGACAATTGTACAAACTCAGAAAAAGTGGAATGGACTTTTCATTACCATAATAAAATCGTAGACTTACCGATTCTCTTTCCATATATAATTATTTTGGTGAGAGTCCATCGGTGCTTAATTGTTAAAAGGAGTGTCCCAGTACTACATCCCAAATGGCACCCTATTCCCTATGTAGTGCACTACTTTAGACCAGGGCCCATAGAGCTTTGATAAATAGCAGTGCACTATGTAGGGAATAGGGTACCATTTGGGATGTAGTTCTAGTGCTGCCAGAGGGAAAAATAGATTTCTCAAACAGCGGAAAATAGCATTAGCACTCCACTTGTCTATAAACCTCTCGCCTCGTTAGAACAGAAGACTCGCCCCTCTCAGCCACAGGCTTGGAGAAAAACTATGAAAAGGGCAAGTGTCTGAAAAGGCAGCACTTTAGCAGGGGAACACATTTGGCACAGGTTCAACTGAAATGAAAGAGGTCTATCGTACGCTTATCAGGCTGGATAGTGTGTGTGTGTGTGTGTGTGTGTGTGTGTGTGTGTGTGTGTGTGTGTGTGTGTGTGTGTGTGTGTGTGTGTGTGTGTGTGTGTGTGTGTGTGTGTGTGTGTGTGTGTGTGTGTGTGTGTGTGTGTGTGTGTGTGTGTGTGCGTGTGTGTGGTGTGTGTGTGTGTGTGTGTGTGTGTGTGTGTGTGTGTGTGTGTGTGTGTGTGTGTGTGTGTGTGTGTGTGCGTGTGTGTGTGTGTGCGTGTGTGTGTGTGTGTGTGTGTGTGTGTGTGTGTGTGTGTGTGTGTGTGTGTGTGTGTGTGTGTGTGTGTGTGTGTGTGTGTGTGTGTGTGTGTGTGTGTGTGTGTGTGTGTGTGTATTTTTAGCTGTACATGACATTAAACGCTGTGACATTTTAGGAGTCATGTAGATGTGCTCACTACTACCTCACTGCAGCACACTAAAACATACAGTGCTTTCGTAAAGTCTTCAGACCCTTTCCGTTTTCCACATTGTGTTATGTTACAGCCTTATTCTAAAATGTTTAAATAAAAATGTACGCACATCAATCTACGCACATTACCCCATAATAACAAAGTGAAAACAGATTTTTAGACAAAAGAGGATGATGAGGAGGCACAGTGATGAATCTGACAATGAGGTCTGACAGTCTACCTCTCTCTCTCTCTCTCTCTCTCTCTCTCTCTCTCTCTCTCTCTCTCTCTCTCTCTCTCTTTCTCTTTCTCTCACTCTCTGTCGCTCTCTCTCTTCTTTCTCTCTCTCTCTTTCTCGCTCTTCTCTTTCTCTTTCTCTCGATCTTTCTCTCTCGCTCTCTCTTTCTCTCTCTCTTCATCTCCCTCTCCCTCTCTTTCTCCCTCTCCCTCTCTGCCCTGGCCTGAATGCCAAGTGTCACATCTGGATTAAACCTGATACCATCCCCACAGATTTTCAGCAGCAGAAACTGGGAGACTAGTCAGGATTGAGGGCAAGATGAACAGAGCAACGTACAGACAGATCCTTGATGAAAACCTGCTCCAGAGCACTCAGGACCTCAGACTGGGATGAAGGTTCACCTTCCAACAGGACAACGACCTTAAGAACATAGCCAAGACAACGCAGGAGTGGCTTCGGGACAAGTCTCTGAATGTCCTTGAGTGGCCCAGCCAGAGCCCGGACTTGAACTCAATCAAAAATCTCTGGAGGGACATCCAACCTGACAGAGCTTGAGAGGATCTACAGAGAAGAATGGGAGAAACTCCCCAAATACGAAAGGTGTGCCAAAGCTTGTAGCGTCATACCCAAGAAGACTGGCAGTTGTATTTGCTACCAAAGGGGCTTCTCAAAGTACTGAGTAAAGGTTCTGAATAATTATGTAAATGTGATATTTGTGATATATTTGTTATAAATGAGAAAAAATGTCTAAAAACCTGTTTTTGCTTTGTCATTATGATGTATTGTGTGTAGATTGATGAGGTTTAAAAAAAAACATTTTAGAATAAGGCTGTAACGTAACAAAATACGTGAAGGGGTCTGTATACTTTCCGAATGCACTGTATATACTGCTGTATTGGTTCACAGCATGGTTTATATGTGTGCACCACACAAACACACACACTGTGTTGTATGTATCAAGAGTTTCATAGTAGGAGTGCAGATTTAGGATCAGTTTTGCCTTGTAGATCAGAATGAATGAATGAATAATATTACATGGCGAGAAGGCGAGAAGGGACCTGAAGGGACCTGATCTTAGATCATCACTCCAACTCCTACTGAAACGCTTGATACATAAGGATCCAAGTCGATGGGAGTGTTCTGTTAGCGATAATACTGCTCTTTTTAACCCCTGTCACTACTACAGGTTGACCTTCACTGACATGAATATTGCTCTGGAGGAAGAACTGAGCAACTTCCACTAGATGCAAAGTTAACATTGGCTATATCGTAAAAATGTATTAAAACAAAAATGTGCTTTTTGGTCTTCATTTAAGGTTGGTTTAGGCATTAGAGTTAGCGGTGTGGTTATGGTTATGGTTCAAATCGGATTTTATGACTTTGTGGCTTAGTGACCACTCTGCAGAGCTGCCTCCGGTACGTGAGTCATCCCAATAACAAGGTGTTTCTACAGTAGATATCAGATGTTATCCCCTGGTTGGAGGGGGAGGGGGGTGTTAACGTGACTGTCACAAGGTGTTTCTACAGTAGATATCAGATGTTATCCCCTGGTTGGAGGGGGGGGGGGGTGTTAACGTGACTGTCACAAGGTGTTTCTGTCACAAGGTGTTTCAGTAGATATCAGATGTTATCACCTGGTTGGAGGGGAGGGGGTGTTAACGTGACTGTCACAAGGTGTTTCTACAGTAGATATCAGATGTTATCACCTGGTTGGAGGGGGAGGGGGGTGTTAACGTGACTGTCACAAGGTGTTTCTACAGTAGATATCAGATGTTATCCCCTGGTTGGAGGGGGAGGGGGTGTTAATGTGACTGTCACAAGGTGTTTCTACAGTAGATATCAGATGTTATCACCTGGTTGGAGGGGGAGGGGGGTGTTAATGTGACTGTCACAAGGTGTTTCTACAGTAGATATCAGATGTTATCCCCTGGTTGGAGGGGGAGGGGGGTGTTAACGTGACTGTCACAAGGTGTTTCTACAGTAGATATCAGATGTTATCCCCTGGTTGGAGGTTATCCCCTGGTTGGGGGGTGTTAACGTGACTGTCACAAGGTGTTTCTACAGTAGATATCAGATGTTATCACCTGGTTGGAGGGGAGGGGGTGTTAACGTGACTGTCACAAGGTGTTTCTACAGTAGATATCAGATGTTATCACCTGGTTGGAGGGGGAGGGGGGTGTTAACGTGACTGTCACAAGGTGTTTCTACAGTAGATATCAGATGTTATCACCTGGTTGGAGGGGGAGGGGGGTGTTAACGTGACTGTCACAAGGTGTTTCTACAGTAGATATCAGATGTTATCACCTGGTTGGAGGGGGAGGGGGTGTTAACGTGACTGTCACAAGGTGTTTCTACAGTAGATATCAGATGTTATCACCTGGTTGGAGGGGGAGGGGGGTGTTAACGTGACTGTCACAAGGTGTTTCTACAGTAGATATCAGATGTTATCCCCTGGTTGGAGGGGAGGGGGTGTTAACGTGACTGTCACAAGGTGTTTCTACAGTAGATATCAGATGTTATCCCCTGGTTGGAGGGGAGGGGGTGTTAACGTGACTGTCACAAGGTGTTTCTACAGTAGATATCAGATGTTATCACCTGGTTGGAGGGGGGTGTTAGGGGGTGTTAACGTGACTGTCACAAGGTGTTTCTACAGTAGATATCAGATGTTATCACCTGGTTGGAGGGGGAGGGGGGTGTTAATGTGACTGTCACAAGGTGTTTCTACAGTAGATATCAGATGTTATCACCTGGTTGGAGGGGGAGGGGGGTGTTAACGTGACTGTCACAAGGTGTTTCTACAGTAGATATCAGATGTTATCCCCTGGTTGGAGGGGGAGGGGGGTGTTAACGTGACTGTCACAAGGTGTTTCTACAGTAGATATCAGATGTTATCCCCTGGTTGGAGGGGGGGGGGTGTTAACGTGACTGTCACAAGGTGTTTCTACAGTAGATATCAGATGTTATCCCCTGGTTGGAGGGGGAGGGGGTGTTAACGTGACTGTCACAAGGTGTTTCTACAGTAGATATCAGATGTTATCCCCTGGTTGGAGGGGGAGGGGGGTGTTAACGTGACTGTCACAAGGTGTTTCTACAGTAGATATCAGATGTTATCCCCTGGTTGGAGGGGGAGGGGGGTGTTAACGTGACTGTCACAAGGTGTTTCTACAGTAGATATCAGATGTTATCCCCTGGTTGGAGGGGGGGGGGTGTTAACGTGACTGTCACAAGGTGTTTCTACAGTAGATATCAGATGTTATCCCCTGGTTGGAGGGGGGGGGGTGTTAATGTGACTGTCACAAGGTGTTTCTACAGTAGATATCAGATGTTATCACCTGGTTGGAGGGGGGGGGGGTTAACGTTAATGTGACTGTCACAAGGTGTTTCTACAGTAGATATCAGATGTTATCACCTGGTTGGAGGGGAGGGGGTGTTAATGTGACTGTCACAAGGTGTTTCTACAGTAGATATCAGATGTTATCCCCTGGTTGGAGGGGAGGGGGTGTTAACGTGACTGTCACAAGGTGTTTCTACAGTAGATATCAGATGTTATCCCTGGTTGGAGGGGAGGGGGTGTTAACGTGACTGTCACAAGGTGTTTCTACAGTAGATATCAGATGTTATCACCTGGTTGGAGGGGAGGGGGTGTTAACGTGACTGTCACAAGGTGTTTCTACAGTAGATATCAGATGTTATCACCTGGTTGGAGGGGAGGGGGTGTTAACGTGACTGTCACAAGGTGTTTCTACAGTAGATATCAGATGTTATCACCTGGTTGGAGGGGAGGGGGTGTTAACGTGACTGTCACAAGGTGTTTCTACAGTAGATATCAGATGTTATCACCTGGTTGGAGGGGGGTGTTAACGTGACTGTCACAAGGTGTTTCTACAGTAGATATCAGATGTTATCACCTGGTTGGAGGGGGAGGGGGGTGTTAACGTGACTGTCACAAGGTGTTTCTACAGTAGATATCAGATGTTATCCCCTGGTTGGAGGGGGAGGGGGTGTTAACGTGACTGTCACAAGGTGTTTCTACAGTAGATATCAGATGTTATCCCCTGGTTGGAGGGGGGTGTTAACGTGACTGTCACAAGGTGTTTCTACAGTAGATATCAGATGTTATCACCTGGTTGGAGGGGGGTGTTAACGTGACTGTAACAAGGTGTTTCTACAGTAGATATCAGATGTTATCACCTGGTTGGAGGGGGGTGTTAACGTGACTGTCACAAGGTGTTTCTACAGTAGATATCAGATGTTATCACCTGGTTGGAGGGGAGGGGGTGTTAACGTGACTGTCACAAGGTGTTTCTACAGTAGATATCAGATGTTATCCCCTGGTTGGAGGGGAGGGGGTGTTAACGTGACTGTCACAAGGTGTTTCTACAGTAGATATCAGATGTTATCCCCTGGTTGGAGGGGAGGGGGTGTTAACGTGACTGTCACAAGGTGTTTCTACAGTAGATATCAGATGTTATCCCCTGGTTGGAGGGGAGGGGGTGTTAACGTGACTGTCACAAGGTGTTTCTACAGTAGATATCAGATGTTATCCCCTGGTTGGAGGGGAGGGGGTGTTAACGTGACTGTCACAAGGTGTTTCTACAGTAGATATCAGATGTTATCCCCTGGTTGGAGGGGAGGGGGTGTTAACGTGACTGTCACAAGGTGTTTCTACAGTAGATATCAGATGTTATCCCTGGTTGGAGGGGGGGGTGTTAACGTGACTGTCACAAGGTGTTTCTACAGTAGATATCAGATGTTATCCCCTGGTTGGAGGGGTTAGGGGAGGGGGTGTTAACGTGACTGTCACAAGGTGTTTCTACAGTAGATATCAGATGTTATCACCTGGTTGGAGGGGAGGGGTGTGTTAAGATGTTATCACCTGTGACTGTCACAAGGTGTTTCTACAGTAGATATCAGATGTTATCACCTGGTTGGAGGGGAGGGGGTGTTAACGTGACTGTCACAAGGTGTTTCTACAGTAGATATCAGATGTTATCACCTGGTTGGAGGGGAGGGGGTGTTAACGTGACTGTCACAAGGTGTTTCTACAGTAGATATCAGATGTTATCCCCTGGTTGGAGGGGAGGGGGTGTTAACGTGACTGTCACAAGGTGTTTCTACAGTAGATATCAGATGTTATCACCTGGTTGGAGGGGAGGGGGTGTTAACGTGACTGTCACAAGGTGTTTCTACAGTAGATATCAGATGTTATCACCTGGTTGGAGGGGAGGGGGTGTTAACGTGACTGTCACAAGGTGTTTCTACAGTAGATATCAGATGTTATCCCCTGGTTGGAGGGGGGGGGGGGTGTTAACGTGACTGTCACAAGGTGTTTCTACAGTAGATATCAGATGTTATCACCTGGTTGGAGGGGAGGGGGTGTTAACGTGACTGTCACAAGGTGTTTCTACAGTAGATATCAGATGTTATCACCTGGTTGGAGGGGGGGGGGTGTTAACGTGACTGTCACAAGGTGTTTCTACAGTAGATATCAGATGTTATCCCCTGGTTGGAGGGGGGGGGGGGTGTTAACGTGACTGTCACAAGGTGTTTCTACAGTAGATATCAGATGTTATCCCCTGGTTGGAGGGGGAGGGGGGTGTTAACGTGACTGTCACAAGGTGTTTCTACAGTAGATATCAGATGTTATCCCCTGGTTGGAGGGGGGGGGGTGTTAACGTGACTGTCACAAGGTGTTTCTACAGTAGATATCAGATGTTATCCCCTGGTTGGAGGGGGGTGTTAACGTGACTGTCACAAGGTGTTTCTACAGTAGATATCAGATGTTATCACCTGGTTGGAGGGGGAGGGGGGTGTTAACGTGACTGTCACAAGGTGTTTCTACAGTAGATATCAGATGTTATCCCCTGGTTGGAGGGGGGGGTGTTAACGTGACTGTCACAAGGTGTTTCTACAGTAGATATCAGATGTTATCACCTGGTTGGAGGGGAGGGGGTGTTAATGTTATCGTGACTGTCACAAGGTGTTTCTACAGTAGATATCAGATGTTATCACCTGGTTGGAGGGGGAGGGGGTGTTAACGTGACTGTCACAAGGTGTTTCTACAGTAGATATCAGATGTTATCCCTGGTTGGAGGGGGAGGGGGTGTTAATGTGACTGTCACAAGGTGTTTCTACAGTAGATATCAGATGTTATCCCCTGGTTGGAGGGAGGGGGTGTTAACGTGACTGTCACAAGGTGTTTCTACAGTAGATATCAGATGTTATCACCTGGTTGGAGGGGAGGGGGTGTTAACGTGACTGTCACAAGGTGTTTCTACAGTAGATATCAGATGTTATCACCTGGTTGGAGGGGAGGGGGTGTTAACGTGACTGTCACAAGGTGTTTCTACAGTAGATATCAGATGTTATCCCCTGGTTGGAGGGGAGGGGGTGTTAACGTGACTGTCACAAGGTGTTTCTACAGTAGATATCAGATGTTATCCCCTGGTTGGAGGGTGAGGGGTTATCACCTGTTAACGTGACTGTCACAAGGTGTTTCTACAGTAGATATCAGATGTTATCCCCTGGTTGGAGGGGGAGGGGGGTGTTAACGTGACTGTCACAAGGTGTTTCTACAGTAGATATCAGATGTTATCCCCTGGTTGGAGGGGAGGGGGTTAACGTGTTAACGTGACTGTCACAAGGTGTTTCTACAGTAGATATCAGATGTTATCCCCTGGTTGGAGGGGGAGGGGGGTGTTAACGTGACTGTCACAAGGTGTTTCTACAGTAGATATCAGATGTTATCCCCTGGTTGGAGGGGAGGGGGTGTTAACGTGACTGTCACAAGGTGTTTCTACAGTAGATATCAGATGTTATCCCCTGGTTGGAGGGGGAGGGGGGTGTTAACGTGACTGTCACAAGGTGTTTCTACAGTAGATATCAGATGTTATCACCTGGTTGGAGGGGAGGGGGTGTTAACGTGACTGTCACAAGGTGTTTCTACAGTAGATATCAGATGTTATCCCCTGGTTGGAGGGGAGGGGGTAGATGTTAACGTGACTGTCACAAGGTGTTTCTACAGTAGATATCAGATGTTATCCCCTGGTTGGAGGGGGGGGGGTGTTAACGTGACTGTCACAAGGTGTTTCTACAGTAGATATCAGATGTTATCACCTGGTTGGAGGGGGAGGGGGGTGTTAACGTGACTGTCACAAGGTGTTTCTACAGTAGATATCAGATGTTATCACCTGGTTGGAGGGGAGGGGGTGTTAACGTGACTGTCACAAGGTGTTTACAGTAGATATCAGATGTTATCCCCTGGTTGGAGGGGGAGGGGGGTGTTAACGTGACTGTCACAAGGTGTTTCTACAGTAGATATCAGATGTTATCCCCTGGTTGGAGGGGGGGGGGTGTTAACGTGACTGTCACAAGGTGTTTCTACAGTAGATATCAGATGTTATCCCCTGGTTGGAGGGGGGGGGGTGTTAACGTGACTGTCACAAGGTGTTTCTACAGTAGATATCAGATGTTATCCCCTGGTTGGAGGGGGGTGTTAACGTGACTGTCACAAGGTGTTTCTACAGTAGATATCAGATGTTATCCCCTGGTTGGAGGGGGGTGTTAACGTGACTGTCACAAGGTGTTTCTACAGTAGATATCAGATGTTATCACCTGGTTGGAGGGGGGGGGGTGTTAACGTGACTGTCACAAGGTGTTTCTACAGTAGATATCAGATGTTATCCCCTGGTTGGAGGGGAGGGGGTGTTAACGTGACTGTCACAAGGTGTTTCTACAGTAGATATCTACAGTAGATATCAGATGTTATCCCCTGGTTGGAGGGGGGGTGTTAACGTGACTGTCACAAGGTGTTTCTACAGTAGATATCAGATGTTATCCCCTGGTTGGAGGGGTTGGAGGGGGGGTGTTAACGTGACTGTCACAAGGTGTTTCTACAGTAGATATCAGATGTTATCACCTGGTTGGAGGGGAGGGGGTGTTAATGTGACTGTCACAAGGTGTTTCTACAGTAGATATCAGATGTTATCCCCTGGTTGGAGGGGGAGGGGGGTGTTAACGTGACTGTCACAAGGTGTTTCTACAGTAGATATCAGATGTTATCCCCTGGTTGGAGGGGGAGGGGGGTGTTAACGTGACTGTCACAAGGTGTTTCTACAGTAGATATCAGATGTTATCACCTGGTTGGAGGGGAGGGGGTGTTAACGTGACTGTCACAAGGTGTTTCTACAGTAGATATCAGATGTTATCACCTGGTTGGAGGGGGAGGGGGTGTTAACGTGACTGTCACAAGGTGTTTCTACAGTAGATATCAGATGTTATCCCCTGGTTGGAGGGGGGGGGTGTTAACGTGACTGTCACAAGGTGTTTCTACAGTAGATATCAGATGTTATCCCTGGTTGGAGGGGAGGGGGGTGTTAAGTAGATATCGTGACTGTCACAAGGTGTTTCTACAGTAGATATCAGATGTTATCACCTGGTTGGAGGGGAGGGGGTGTTAACGTGACTGTCACAAGGTGTTTCTACAGTAGATATCAGATGTTATCCCCTGGTTGGAGGGGAGGGGGTGTTAACGTGACTGTCACAAGGTGTTTCTACAGTAGATATCAGATGTTATCCCCTGGTTGGAGGGGGGTGTTAACGTGACTGTCACAAGGTGTTTCTACAGTAGATATCAGATGTTATCCCCTGGTTGGAGGGGGAGGGGGGTGTTAACGTGACTGTCACAAGGTGTTTCTACAGTAGATATCAGATGTTATCACCTGGTTGGAGGGGGAGGGGGGTGTTAACGTGACTGTCACAAGGTGTTTCTACAGTAGATATCAGATGTTATCCCCTGGTTGGAGGGGGAGGGGGGTGTTAACGTGACTGTCACAAGGTGTTTCTACAGTAGATATCAGATGTTATCACCTGGTTGGAGGGGGAGGGGGGTGTTAACGTGACTGTCACAAGGTGTTTCTACAGTAGATATCAGATGTTATCCCCTGGTTGGAGGGGGAGGGGGGTGTTAACGTGACTGTCACAAGGTGTTTCTACAGTAGATATCAGATGTTATCCCCTGGTTGGAGGGGAGGGGGTGTTAACGTGACTGTCACAAGGTGTTTCTACAGTAGATATCAGATGTTATCCCCTGGTTGGAGGGGGAGGGGGGTGTTAACGTGACTGTCACAAGGTGTTTCTACAGTAGATATCAGATGTTATCCCCTGGTTGGAGGGGGGTGTTAACGTGACTGTCACAAGGTGTTTCTACAGTAGATATCAGATGTTATCACCTGGTTGGAGGGGGGGGGTGTTAACGTGACTGTCACAAGGTGTTTCTACAGTAGATATCAGATGTTATCCCCTGGTTGGAGGGGAAGGGGGGTGTTAACGTGACTGTCACAAGGTGTTTCTACAGTAGATATCAGATGTTATCCCCTGGTTGGAGGGGGGGGACTGTCACAAGGTGTTAACGTGACTGTCACAAGGTGTTTCTACAGTAGATATCAGATGTTATCCCTGGTTGGAGGGGAGGGGACTGTCACAAGGTGTTAATGTGACTGTCACAAGGTGTTTCTACAGTAGATATCAGATGTTATCCCTGGTTGGAGGGGAGGGGGTGTTAACGTGACTGTCACAAGGTGTTTCTACAGTAGATATCAGATGTTATCACCTGGTTGGAGGGGAGGGGGTGTTAACGTGACTGTCACAAGGTGTTTCTACAGTAGATATCAGATGTTATCCCTGGTTGGAGGGGGGGGGTGTTAACGTGACTGTCACAAGGTGTTTCTACAGTAGATATCAGATGTTATCACCTGGTTGGAGGGGGAGGGGTGTTAACGTGACTGTCACAAGGTGTTTCTACAGTAGATATCAGATGTTATCCCCTGGTTGGAGGGGGGTGTTAACGTGACTGTCACAAGGTGTTTCTACAGTAGATATCAGATGTTATCACCTGGTTGGAGGGGGGTGTTAACGTGACTGTCACAAGGTGTTTCTACAGTAGATATCAGATGTTATCCCCTGGTTGGAGGGGAGGGGGTGTTAACGTGACTGTCACAAGGTGTTTCTACAGTAGATATCAGATGTTATCCCCTGGTTGGAGGGGGGGGGGGGTGTTAACGTGACTGTCACAAGGTGTTTCTACAGTAGATATCAGATGTTATCACCTGGTTGGAGGGGAGGGGGTGTTAATGTGACTGTCACAAGGTGTTTCTACAGTAGATATCAGATGTTATCACCTGGTTGGAGGGGGGGGGGTGTTAACGTGACTGTCACAAGGTGTTTCTACAGTAGATATCAGATGTTATCACCTGGTTGGAGGGGAGGGGGTGTTAACGTGACTGTCACAAGGTGTTTCTACAGTAGATATCAGATGTTATCCCCTGGTTGGAGGGGAGGGGGTGTTAACGTGACTGTCACAAGGTGTTTCTACAGTAGATATCAGATGTTATCCCTGGTTGGAGGGGGAGGGGGGTGTTAATGTGACTGTCACAAGGTGTTTCTACAGTAGATATCAGATGTTATCACCTGGTTGGAGGGGAGGGGGTGTTAACGTGACTGTCACAAGGTGTTTCTACAGTAGATATCAGATGTTATCCCCTGGTTGGAGGGGGAGGGGGTGTTAACGTGACTGTCACAAGGTGTTTCTACAGTAGATATCAGATGTTATCACCTGGTTGGAGGGGGGGGGTGTTAACGTGACTGTCACAAGGTGTTTCTACAGTAGATATCAGATGTTATCCCTGGTTGGAGGGGGGGGGTGTTAACGTGACTGTCACAAGGTGTTTCTACAGTAGATATCAGATGTTATCCCCTGGTTGGAGGGGGGTGGGGGTGTTAACGTGACTGTCACAAGGTGTTTCTACAGTAGATATCAGATGTTATCCCTGGTTGGAGGGGGGGGGTGTTAACGTGACTGTCACAAGGTGTTTCTACAGTAGATATCAGATGTTATCCCCTGGTTGGAGGGGAGGGGTGTTAACGTGACTGTCACAAGGTGTTTCTACAGTAGATATCAGATGTTATCCCCTGGTTGGAGGGGGAGGGGGGTGTTAACGTGACTGTCACAAGGTGTTTCTACAGTAGATATCAGATGTTATCCCCTGGTTGGAGGGGGGGGGGGGGGTGTTAACGTGACTGTCACAAGGTGTTTCTACAGTAGATATCAGATGTTATCCCCTGGTTGGAGGGGGGGGGGTGTTAACGTGACTGTCACAAGGTGTTTCTACAGTAGATATCAGATGTTATCCCCTGGTTGGAGGGGGAGGGGGGTGTTAACGTGACTGTCACAAGGTGTTTCTACAGTAGATATCAGATGTTATCCCCTGGTTGGAGGGGAGGGGGTGTTAACGTGACTGTCACACAGGTGTTTCTAGGTGTTTCTACAGTAGATATCAGATGTTATCACCTGGTTGGAGGGGAGGGGGTGTTAACGTGACTGTCACAAGGTGTTTCTACAGTAGATATCAGATGTTATCACCTGGTTGGAGGGGAGGGGGTGTTAACGTGACTGTCACAAGGTGTTTCTACAGTAGATATCAGATGTTATCCCCTGGTTGGAGGGGAGGGGGTGTTAACGTGACTGTCACAAGGTGTTTCTACAGTAGATATCAGATGTTATCACCTGGTTGGAGGGGAGGGGGTGTTAACGTGACTGTCACAAGGTGTTTCTACAGTAGATATCAGATGTTATCACCTGGTTGGAGGGGAGGGGGTGTTAACGTGACTGTCACAAGGTGTTTCTACAGTAGATATCAGATGTTATCCCCTGGTTGGAGGGGAGGGGGTGTTAACGTGACTGTCACAAGGTGTTTCTACAGTAGATATCAGATGTTATCACCTGGTTGGAGGGGAGGGGGTGTTAACGTGACTGTCACAAGGTGTTTCTACAGTAGATATCAGATGTTATCACCTGGTTGGAGGGGAGGGGGTGTTAACGTGACTGTCACAAGGTGTTTCTACAGTAGATATCAGATGTTATCACCTGGTTGGAGGGGAGGGGGTGTTAATGTGTGACTGTCACAAGGTGTTTCTACAGTAGATATCAGATGTTATCCCTGGTTGGAGGGGAGGGGGTGTTAACGTGACTGTCACAAGGTGTTTCTACAGTAGATATCAGATGTTATCCCCTGGTTGGAGGGGAGGGGGTGTTAACGTGACTGTCACAAGGTGTTTCTACAGTAGATATCAGATGTTATCCCCTGGTTGGAGGGGGAGGGGGGTGTTAACGTGACTGTCACAAGGTGTTTCTACAGTAGATATCAGATGTTATCACCTGGTTGGAGGGGGAGGGGGGTGTTAACGTGACTGTCACAAGGTGTTTCTACAGTAGATATCAGATGTTATCCCCTGGTTGGAGGGGGGGTGTTAACGTGACTGTCACAAGGTGTTTCTACAGTAGATATCAGATGTTATCACCTGGTTGGAGGGGGGGGGGTGTTAACGTGACTGTCACAAGGTGTTTCTACAGTAGATATCAGATGTTATCACCTGGTTGGAGGGGGAGGGGGGTGTTAACGTGACTGTCACAAGGTGTTTCTACAGTAGATATCAGATGTTATCCCTGGTTGGAGGGGGAGGGGGGTGTTAACGTGACTGTCACAAGGTGTTTCTACAGTAGATATCAGATGTTATCACCTGGTTGGAGGGGGAGGGGGTGTTAACGTGACTGTCACAAGGTGTTTCTACAGTAGATATCAGATGTTATCACCTGGTTGGAGGGGGGGGGGTGTTAACGTGACTGTCACAAGGTGTTTCTACAGTAGATATCAGATGTTATCCCCTGGTTGGAGGGGAGGGGGTGTTAACGTGACTGTCACAAGGTGTTTCTACAGTAGATATCAGATGTTATCCCCTGGTTGGAGGGGGAGGGGGGTGTTAACGTGACTGTCACAAGGTGTTTCTACAGTAGATATCAGATGTTATCACCTGGTTGGAGGGGTTAACGTCTGTCAGGGGTGTTAATGTGACTGTCACAAGGTGTTTCTACAGTAGATATCAGATGTTATCACCTGGTTGGAGGGGAGGGGGTGTTAACGTGACTGTCACAAGGTGTTTCTACAGTAGATATCAGATGTTATCCCCTGGTTGGAGGGGAGGGGGTGTTAACGTGACTGTCACAAGGTGTTTCTACAGTAGATATCAGATGTTATCCCCTGGTTGGAGGGGGAGGGGGGTGTTAACGTGACTGTCACAAGGTGTTTCTACAGTAGATATCAGATGTTATCCCCTGGTTGGAGGGGGGGGGGTGTTAACGTGACTGTCACAAGGTGTTTCTACAGTAGATATCAGATGTTATCCCCTGGTTGGAGGGGGAGGGGGGTGTTAACGTGACTGTCACAAGGTGTTTCTACAGTAGATATCAGATGTTATCCCCTGGTTGGAGGGGGAGGGGGGTGTTAATGTGACTGTCACAAGGTGTTTCTACAGTAGATATCAGATGTTATCACCTGGTTTATCTCTCCATTGGAAAACTAAACCTCAGAGTTTGAGTAGAAAGTGATATGCCCCAGTGACACACACACACACACACACACACACACACACACACACACACACACACACACACACACACACACACACACACACACACACACACACACACACACACACACACACACACGTGTGAACACAAATACACATATACACACATATATACACACACAAACCCTTCTTGCCTAATCTCATATTTGACTGCTGTAGGAGGTCATACTATATTGGACACATTTTCTACTGTACTATATTCTACTGTACTATATTCTACTGTACTATATTCTACTGTACTATATTCTACTGTACTATATTCTACTGTACTATATTCTACTGTACTATATTCTACTGTACTATATTCTACTGTACTATATTCTACTGTACTATATTCTACTGTACTATATTCTACTGTACTATACTGTCTACTGTACTATATTCTACTGTACTATATTCTACTGTACTATATTTTACTGTACTATATTCTACTGTACTATATTCTACTGTACTATATTCTACTGTACTATATTCTACTGTACTATATTCTACTGTACTATATTCTACTGTACTATATTCTACTGTACTATATTCTACTGTACTATATTCTACTGTACTATATTCTACTGTACTATATTCTACTGTACTATATTCTACTGTACTATATTCTACTGTACTATATTCTACTGTACTATACTGTACTATATTCTACTGTACTATATTCTACTGTACTATATTCTACTGTACTATACTGTACTATATTCTACTGTACTATATTCTACTGTACTATATTCTACTGTACTATATTTTACTGTACTATATTCTACTGTACTATATTCTACTGTACTATATTCTACTGTACTATATTCTACTGTACTATATTCTACTGTACTATATTTTACTGTACTATATTCTACTGTACTATATTCTACTGTACTATATTCTGCTGTACTATATTCTACTGTACTATATTCTACTGTACACTGTTTTGTTGTTCTGTTTTCACATTAACACATTTAGAATGGTCACATTACAGACTGCAGAGGGAGAAATACATTTTTCCTCTCTGGTTACTAAACTCCAATTCCATGTTGCTCCTTGGAAGAACATTCCTTGTCACAGTCTTGGCCTACGTCCCAAATGGCACCCCATTCCTGTATAGTACACTACATTTGACCAGGGCCCCTAGGCTGTCACTTGGGACTCTGACTGTGCTTTTACCGTCCAACGGTCACTCCAGGTTTTTCAACACTGCTACTTCTCGAGATACATTATTTCATTCCACTTTGAAACAAAATAGTTTTGACACAGTTCTATTTGACCTCATAAAATTTGTTGTCATATTTTTCATTTTTTTACATGGACTGAATGCTTAATCAGTTGCTGGAAGTGTTTCAACACACTTTCCTTTGGCCTCACCAACCCCCTTCGTTGATAAGACACGGAAGGTCAGTATGATCTGCCAACTGAAGTAGAACTCCTACACGCTGGCTGTGTCCCAAAAGGGCACCTTATTCCCTACATGACAGAGCCCTATGGGGTCCCAGTCAAAGGTAGTGCACTATATAGGTAATAGGGTACCATTTAGGACCGGCCCAACTTTATTTACTGATGTTCATGTTCATGGTGAGATCTGAAGCCAAAAGGAGTTCATTGTACAAATCAACTGAAACAGGGAGGAAACAGTCACGCCAGCTCGATAATAAGAACAGGAAAAGATTGCTTCATTTGTTTACCCTAAAAGGGAAAAGTAACCTGCAGACTGCTCTTTCTCCTATCACTTACAAGCTTTTTAATTTTCTCCCTTTATTAAAGCTGACGTGTCAACCTCTTGGCTTTCAGCAAAAGCTCTGACGAAGAGGAAGACACGTCAGCTTTAATAAAACAAGTGATACGAGGAAGAGCTAAGTGTGGGATGTCTTTACTTTAGGGTCGTCCCATTATTCCCACACTGCAACAGGAACTCAGGCGTGAGAGTGCGATCTACCCAACAGCTTAGTGGACTATTGTTACACTCAGAAATGTGTCGTGTTGAGAGACCATCTATTAATTATGTCTGTATCTGCCGTATCTATTTCCAGATTAACTAAGCGTGTATTTCTTTAGGACATTTGGTGTATTGTATTCTAAGAGTGTCTTGTGTATTCTGAGGACATTTTATGTGATTACATTTTTTATATTGTGGAGACATTTCTGTGTATTGTGCTGACATTTTTAGTATACTGTGGCAAATGTATGTATTCAGGAATTTGTTGAGATTTGGGTTATTGTGGAGACATTTCTGTGTATTGTGCTGACATTTTTAGTATACTGTGGCAATTGTATGTATTCAGGAATTTGTTGAGATTTGGGTTATTGTGGAGACATTTCTGTGTATTGTGCTGACATTTTAAGTATACTGTGGCAATTGTATGTATTCAGGAATTTGTTGAGATTTGGGTTATTGTGGAGACATTTTGGCATTTGTTGAGTAGTCTAAATAAAATCTACTTTGTCCTACAGCTGTGAAGACAGTGCTGGAAGTCCCCTTGGGAAGCAGGAGTTTGAGAGTCAGCTCCAAGGGACCTGATGTCATAGGTGAGTACTTCACTGTTCAAGGGGCTGTCCAACCTGCACACACACACACACACACACACACACAACCACACACACTTTCTCTTGGTCTCGCTTTCTAAACATCTGGGCTAACAAATGTTCTACTGGCAGCTGATCAGTGCTAGTGATTTATAGAGGAAGTCATCACGTTATGTCTAACTCTGCCCAGCACTGTGAGAATCACATACCACACTGACAACGAGCCACTCTGATATGTGTACACACACACACACACACACACACACACACACACACACACACACACACACACACACACACACACACACACACACACACACACACACACACACACACACACACACACGTCATGCTTTGCCATTCAAGAATGTTCAGAGATCCCAGAATGTTCCAATGAGGTTCACACTGTGTGGTGAGTGTTTGTGTGTGTGTGTGTGTATGTGCGTGTGTGCATGTGTGTATGTTTGTGTGTATGTGTGTATGTGTATGTGTATGTGTGTGTGTGTCTCTGATTCCACAGGAGACATGACTAACTCCAGCTGCCTCGTTGGTGGCCAACATCATAATACACCCCTACAACTCCACATGTTTAAGTGGATGTGTGTTTTGTCAGATGTTACAAAACAAGGGTTTGGAGTGACCTTCAAATTACTTTAACAGATCGTTTATCAACTATCAGGAGACTAGCGAGGCCGACATGGAGAAGGAAAAGAACAGTGACGTAAAAAAGCAGAACTGTCGAAAAAAAAAAGGAAAGGAGAGCAGAATAAAACCCAGTAAAGGAGAGCAGAGTGAAACCCAGTAAAGGAGAGCAGAGTAAAACCCAGTAAAGGAGAGCAGAGTGAAACCCAGTAAAGGAGAGCAGAGTGAAACCCAGTAAAGGAGAGCAGAGTAAAACCCAGTAAAGGAGAGCAGAGTGAAACCCAGTAAAGGAGAGCAGAGTGAAACCCAGTAAAGGAGAGCAGAGTGAAACCCAGTAAAGGAGAGCAGAGTAAAACCCAGTAAAGGAGAGCAGAGTAAAACCCAGTAAAGGAGAGCAGAGTAAAACCCAGTAAAGGAGAGCAGAGTGAAACCCAGTAAAGGAGAGCAGAGTAAAACCCAGTAAAGGAGAGCAGAGTAAAACCCAGTAAAGGAGAGCAGAGTGAAACCCAGTAAAGGAGAGCAGAGTGAAACCCAGTAAAGGAGAGCAGAGTGAAACCCAGTAAAGGAGAGCAGAGTAAAACCCAGTAAAGGAGAGCAGAGTGAAACCCAGTAAAGGAGAGCAGAGTAAAACCCAGTAAAGGAGAGCAGAGTAAAACCCAGTAAAGGAGAGCAGAGTAAACCCCAGTAAAGGAGAGCAGAGTGAAACCCAGTAAAGGAGAGCAGAGTGAAACCCAGTAAAGGAGAGCAGAGTAAAACCCAGTAAAGGAGAGCCCAGTAAAGTAAAACCCAGTAAAGGAGAGCAGAGTAAAACCCAGTAAAGGAGAGCAGAGTAAAACCCAGTAAAGGAGAGCAGAGTAAAAAACCCAGTAAAGGAGAGCAGAGTAAAACCCAGTAAAGGAGAGCAGAGTAAAACCCAGTAAAGGAGAGCAGAGTAAAACCCAGTAAAGGAGAGCAGAGTGAAACCCAGTAAAGGAGAGCAGAAACCCAGTAAAAGAGCCCAGTAAATGAGAGCAGAGTAAAACCCAGTAAAGGAGAGCAGAGTAAAACCCAGTAAAGGAGAGCAGAGTAAAACCCAGTAAAGTAGAAACCCAGTAAAGGAGAGCAGAGTGAAACCCAGTAAAGGAGAGCAGAGTAAAACCCAGTAAAGGAGAGCAGAAAAACCCAGTAAAGGAGAGCAGAGTAAAACCCAGTAAAGGAGAGCAGAGTAAAACCCAGTAAAGGAGAGCAGAGTAAAACCCAGTAAAGGAGAGCAGAGTAAAACCCAGTAAAGGAGAGCAGAGTGAAACCCAGTAAAGGAGAGCAGAGTAAAACCCAGTAAAGGAGAGCAGAGTAAAACCCAGTAAAGGAGAGCAGAGTAAAACCCAGTAAAACCCAGTAAAGGAGAAAGCAGAGTAAAAAAACCCAGTAAAGGAGAGCAGAGTAAAACCCAGTAAAGGAGAGCAGAGTAAAACCCAGTAAAGGAGAGCAGAGTAAAACCCAGTAAAGTAAAACCCAGTAAAGGAGAGCAGAGTAAAACCCAGTAAAGGAGAGCAGAGTAAAACCCAGTAAAGGAGAGCAGAGTAAAACCCAGTAAAGGAGAGCAGAGTAAAACCCAGTAAAGGAGAGCAGAGTAAAACCCAGTAAAGGAGAGCAGCCCAGTAAAAAGGAGAGAGCAGTAAAAACCCAGTAAAGGAGAGCAGAGTAAAACCCAGTAAAGGAGAGCAGAGTAAAACCCAGTAAAGGAGAGCAGAGTAAAACCCAGTAAAGGAGAGCAGAGTAAAACCCAGTAAAGGAGAGCAGAGCAGTAAAGGAGAGCAGAAACCCAGTAAAGGAGAGCAGAGTGAAACCCAGTAAAGGAGTAAGCAGAGTAAAGGAGAGCAGAGTAAAACCCAGTAAAGGAGAGCAGAGTAAAACCCAGTAAAGGAGAGCAGAGTAAAACCCAGTAAAGGAGAGCAGAGTAAAACCCAGTAAAGGAGAGCAGAGTAAAACCCAGTAAAGGAGAGCAGAGTAAAACCCAGTAAAGGAGAGCAGAGTAAAACCCAAAAGGAGAGCAGAGTAAAACCCAGTAAAGGAGAGCAGAGTAAAACCCAGTAAAGAGCAGAGTAAAACCCAGTAAAGGAGAGCAGAGTAAAACCCAGTAAAGGAGAGCAGAGTAAAACCCAGTAAAGGAGAGCAGAGTAAAACCCAGTAAAGGAGAGCAGAGTAAAACCCAGTAAAGGAGAGCAGAGTAAAACCCAGTAAAGGAGAGCAGAGTAAAACCCAGTAAAGGAGAGCAGAGTAAAACCCAGTAAAGGAGAGAGTAAACCCAGTAAAGGAGAGCAGAGTGAAACCCAGTAAAGGAGAGCAGAGTAAAACCCAGTAAAGGAGAGCAGAGTAAAAACCCAGTAAAGGAGAGCAGAGTAAAACCCAGTAAAGGAGAGCAGAGTGAAACCCAGTAAAGGAGAGCAGAATAAAACCCAGTAAAGGAGAGCAGAGTAAAACCCAGTAAAGGAGAGCAGAGTAAAACCCAGTAAAGGAGAAAACCCAGCAGAGTAAAAGTAAAACCCAGTAAAGGAGAGCAGAGTAAAACCCAGTAAAGGAGAGCAGAGTAAAACCCAGTAAAGGAGAGCAGAGTAAAACCCAGTAAAGGAGAGCAGAGTAAAACCCAGTAAAGGAGAGCAGAGTAAAACCCAGTAAAGGAGAGCAGAGTAAAACCCAGTAAAGGAGAGCAGAGTAAAACCCAGTAAAGGAGAGTAAAACCCAGTAAAGGAGAGCAGAGTAAAACCCAGTAAAGGAGAGCAGAGTAAAACCCAGTAAAGGAGAGCAGAGTGAAACCCAGTAAAGGAGAGCAGAGTAAAACCCAGTAAAGGAGAGCAGAGTAAAACCCAGTAAAGGAGAGCAGAGTAAAACCCAGTAAAGGAGAGCAGAGTAAAACCCAGTAAAGGAGAGCAGAGTAAACCCAGTAAAGGAGAGCAGAGTAAAACCCAGTAAAGGAGAGCAGAGTAAAACCCAGTAAAGGAGAGCAGAGTGAAACCCAGTAAAGGAGAGCAGAGAAAACCCAGTAAAGGAGAGCAGAGTAAAAGTAAAGGAGAGCCCAGTAAAGGAGAGCAGAGTAAAACCCAGTAAAGGAGAGCAGAATAAAACCCAGTAAAGGAGAGCAGAGTAAAACCCAGTAAAGGAGAGCAGAAGAGTAAAACCCAGTAAAGGAGAGCAGAGTGAAACCCAGTAAAGGAGAGCAGAGTAAAACCCAGTAAAGGAGAGCAGAAAGTAAAACCCAGTAAAGGAGAGCAGAGTAAAACCCAGTAAAGGAGAGCAGAGTAAAACCCAGTAAAGGAGAGCAGAGTAAAACCCAAAGTAAAGGAAAACCCAGAAAGCAGAGTAAAACCCAGTAAAGGAGAGCAGAGTAAAACCCAGTAAAGGAGAGCAGAGTAAAACCCAGTAAAGGAGAGCAGAGTAAAACCCAGTAAAGGAGAGCAGAGTAAAACCCAGTAAAGGAGAGCAGAGTAAAACCCAGTAAAGGAGAGCAGAGTAAAACCCAGTAAAGGAGAGCAGAGTGAAACCCAGTAAAGGAGAGCAGAATAAAACCCAGTAAAGGAGAGCAGAGTAAAACCCAGTAAAGAGAGAGTAAAACAGAGTAAAACCCAGTAAAGGAGAGCAGAGTAAAACCCAGTAAAGGAGAGCAGAGTAAAGAAACCCAGTAAAGGAGAGCAGAGTAAAACCCAGTAAAGGAGAGCAGAGTAAACCCAGTAAAGGAGAGCAGAGTAAAACCCAGTAAAGGAGAGCAGAGTGGAAACCCAGTAAAGGAGAGCAGAGTAAAACCCAGTAAAACCCAGTAAAGGAGAGCAGAGTAAAACCCAGTAAAGGAGAGCAGAGTAAAACCCAGTAAAGGAGAGCAGAGTAAAACCCAGTAAAGGAGAGCAGAGTGAAACCCAGTAAAGGAGAGCAGAGTGAAACCCAGTAAAGGAGAGCAGAGTAAAACCCAGTAAAGGAGAGCAGAGTGAAACCCAGTAAAGGAGAGCAGAGTAAAACCCAGTAAAGGAGAGCAGAGTAAAACCCAGTAAAGGAGAGCAGAGTAAAACCCAGTAAAGGAGAGCAGAGTAAAACCCAGTAAAGGAGAGCAGAGTAAAACCCAGTAAAGGAGAGCAGAATAAAACCCAGTAAAGGAGAGCAGAGTAAAACCCAGTAAAGGAGAGCAGAGTAAAACCCAGTAAAGGAGAGCAGAGTGAAACCCAGTAAAGGAGAGCAGAGTAAAACCCAGTAAAGGAGAGCAGAGTAAAACCCAGTAAAGGAGAGCAGAGTAAAACCCAGTAAAGGAGAGCAGAGTGAACCCAGTAAAGGAGAGCAGAGTGAAACCCAGTAAAGGAGAGCAGAGTGAAACCCAGTAAAGGAGAGCAGAGTAAAACCCAGTAAAGGAGAGCAGAGTAAAACCCAGTAAAGGAGAGCAGAGTAAAACCCAGTAAAGAGCAGAGTAAAAACCAGTAAAGGAGAGCAGAGTAAAACCCAGTAAAGGAGAGCAGAGTAAAACCCAGTAAAGGAGAGCAAGTAAAACCCAGTAAAGGAGAGCCCAGTAAGGAGAGCAGAATAAAACCCAGTAAAGGAGAGCAGAGTAAAACCCAGTAAAGGAGAGCAGAGTAAAACCCAGTAAAGGAGAGCAGAGTAAAACCCAGTAAAGGAGAGCAGAGTAAAACCCAGTAAAGGAGAGCAGAGTAAAACCCAGTAAAGGAGAGCAGAGTAAAACCCAGTAAAGGAGAGCAGAGTAAAACCCAGTAAAGGAGAGCAGAGTAAAACCCAGTAAAGGAGAGCAGAGTAAAACCCAGTAAAGGAGAGCAGAGTAAACCCAGTAAAGGAGAGCAGAGTAAAACCCAGTAAAGGAGAGCAGAGTAAAACCCAGTAAAGGAGAGCAGAGTAAAACCCAGTAAAGGAGAGCAGAGTGAAACCCAGTAAAGGAGAGCAGAGTAAAACCCAGTAAAGGAGAGCAGAGTGAAACCCAGTAAAGGAGAGCAGAATAAAAGCTGATTTGAGAAATGTAAAGCCTCTGGAACCCAGCTTCAAGTTCACAAACTCCACTGAAACTAAATACTGTTAGGAGCGGTTTGAGAGAAGTGGTATCATATTTTCACCTTGGGGCTTTTCTTAAAAGGCTATTTGGCTTACAAATGGCTTATTTTTGTGATATGGCAAAGGGCTACGTTGTGGTTAATTATTTCAAGTTGTGAAATTCCAAATGGTCATTTGTGATGTAGTGTATAATTGATGTTGAAAATACATGAAACATGCCTGAGCCTTTGCAGAAACATTTGTTGAACGTGAATTGAGAGTTTGTTGAAATGTTAGTGATTCCATTCATCTCTAATGTAAAACATTGTTTTGGGAAGACGTTTGAATCTTCCCCCTCATAAAAGATTTTGTGAGAAACACATATGTTAGAGAAAGACAAATAAAGAGAGAGAGAGGGGGATGACAAGAAGAACGGCCGATGCTGTGCTGTGGGACAGCTGAATATGATTATGTCTCTATGAGAAATGACTCTTATCAAATTCACTGTTTATTTTCTCACACCCACTCAGTCGTTTGGCCAATAGACATTCAAAGAGTCACACATTTATGACTGTCATTGGAGATGATGAAGTATCTATTGTTAGATCTTTTTAATATTAAACTGTTAGCATCGTGACCTTTATCTTAGCCCTGGTGTATTGGGTCCATATGCATAAAGCGTCTAAGAGTAGGAGTGCTGATCTAGGATCAGGTCCTCGTTGCCCATATACAGTGGGGCAAAAAAGTATTTAGTCAGCCACCAATTGTACAAGTTCTCCCACTTAAAAAGTTGAGAGAGGCCTGTAATTTTCATCATAGGTACACTTCAACTATGACAGACAAAATGAGAAAAAAAAATCTGAAAATCACATTGTAGGATTTTTAATGAATTTATTTGCAAACTATGGTGGAAAATAAGTATTTGGTCAATAACGTTTATCTCAATAGTTTGTTATATACCCTTTGTTGGCCATGACAGAGGTTAAACGTTTTCTGTTAGTCTTCACAAGGTTTTCACACACTGTTGCTAGTATTTTGGCCCATTCCTCCATGCAGATCTCCTCTAGAGCAGTGATGTTTTGGGTCTGTTTGCTGGGCAACACAGACTTTCAACTCCCTCCAAAGATTTTCTATGGGGTTGAGATCTGTCAACTGGCTACCAGAAACAACCTTGAAATGACCTGCACCAGGCTGGTGTTTGGGATCATTGTCTGCTGAAAGACCCAGCCACGTTTGAATCTTCAATGCCCTTGCAATGGAAGGAGGTTTTCAAGACCAAAATCTCCCTCGATCATGGCCCCATTCATTCTTTCCTTTATCAGTCCCTTTGGGAAAAACAGTAGGTATGAGTGTTCTTTGGATGCAACTCAGCATTCTTTGTCCTCCAAACACGCAGAGACCTTTTACCAAAAACAATATTTTGGTTTCATCTGACCATATGACATTCTCCCACTTCTTCCTGGATTATCCAAATGCTGTCCCCTAGCAAACTTCAGACGGGCCTGGACATGTACTGGATTAAGCAGGGGGACATGTCTGGCACTGCAGGCGTTGGGAGAATGTCCCCACTGTCAGATGATACCAAAATTAACTGATGGTAGGCTTTGTTACTTTGGTCCTAGGTCTCTGCAGGTCATTCACTAAGTCCCCCATACCTTCTGGGATTTTTGCTCAAAGTGGATAATTTTGACCCCACGGGGTGAAGAATGATCTTGGGGCCCCAGATCGAGGGAGATAATCAGTGGTCTTGTAAACCCTTCCATTTCAATAATTGCTCCCACAGTTGATTTCTTCAAACCAAGCTGATTACCTATTGCAAACAGTCTTCCCAGCCTGGTGCAGGTCTACAATTTTGTTTCTGGTGTCCTTTGACAGCTCTTTGGTCTTGGCCATAGTGGATCTTTGGAGTGTGACTGTTGAGGTTGTGGACAGGTATCCCATACTGATAACAAGTTCAAACAGGTGCCATTAATACAGGTAACAGTGGAGGAAACAGAGGATCCTCTTAAAAGAAGTTACAGGTCTGTGAGCGCCAGAAATCTTGCTTGTTTGTAGGTGACCAAATACTTATTTTCCACCATAATTTGCATAACAAACTATTGAAAAACCTACAATGTGATTTTCAGATTTTTTTTTCAAATCATTTTAAAAATCTGTCATAGTTGAAGTGTACCTATGATGAAAATGACAGGCCTCTCTCATCTTTTTAAGTGGGAGAACTTGCACAATTGTGGCTGACTAAATACTTTTTTTGCCCCACTGTAAATCTTATACATTGTGATCTAAATGGACAAACTAATCCCAGCACTCCTACTCCGATACACTTTATGAATATGGGCACTGTTCCATTCATGTATAGGTGGGAATCATGAGAGTGAGCGCATACACACACACACACACACACACACACACACACACACACACACACACACACACACACACACACACACACACACACACACACACACACACACACACACACACACACACACACACACACACACACACACACACACACACACACTGCAAACAGTGTTAACTCACCGAGCTGAAGGTTAGACGTTACTGCAGCAGCTTAACTACCGTCTGCTGTGTTCAGCTTTCAGACCAGGTTAAAACCACTCTCTGTGATCTACATCAACACCGTTATTAACTGTTCTTGGTGTGCGGTGTACTGCTGATGGACTTTATACATCCAGATTTACCTCATTATGTCTTTGTGTGTCTCTTTCTCTCTCTCCCTCGATCTCTCCCCCTCTCTCATTCTCATTCTCCCCCCCCCTCTCTCTCTCTCTCTCTCTCTCTCTCTCTCTCTCTCTCTCTCTCTCTCTCTCTCTCTCTCTCTCTCTCTCTCTCCTGCAGTAATCGAGACCCAGTCTCTGCAGGGTCATAGAGAGGAGCACAGTCTGGTCTCTCCCGGTTCCTACATCATCGGCAACACCACCGTGGACTACCAGAAAGGGACAGACAGACAGACGCTCAGGACACAAGGACCTCTGGGAGCCGATTACATCATCAAGGTGACACGAGGAAGAGGAGCTGATGGAAACGTCTATCTACATCATTCATGAGGGAAATGGATACCTACATCATCCAAGTCATTTCTCAATTTCTCTTCTGATTCTGAACGTCTTTTTTGTGTTCTTAGATGTTGTAATCTGAGTCAATATTGGTTTTGTAAATGATCATTCTTTTACATCCACTCATGTCAGAATACTGAACAGATTGATGACAATTTTGTAGAGAAAGCCCTTGCCAATACATACACATTGCATGTTAGTGAAGTATGCTGATTACACCCACAAAGTCAGCTTGCGTCCCAAATCCCACCATATTCCCTTTGTAGTGCACTACCTTTGACCTAGTGCACTTTTAAGTCGTGCACTTCAGGGGATTGGGTTCCATTTGGGACACTACCTAAGCTCTCTCCCATGTCATTGAGGTTATCAAAGCATTGCACAAACATGACACGACTCCCATTTCTGTGGCAATAAAACACTGCGTGCCATGGCTCTCCTAATCATCATCATCATCATCGTTAGCATTATCTTCATCATGATCATCATAGTCTGAAAATCAGGCCCTGTGTGTATTCCATAGCAGACACTAGTATGTAGGCCTAGGCTGCCTGCTAAATGGTGCCCTTTTCCCTTTCTAGTCCACAACTTTTAAAATGAGTGCACTATAAAGGTAAAAGGGTTCCGCTGTCTTTCACATGGAACCAATGACATAATATAGGATTTGGACCGGCGCCAACAGCCCGGCGACATAAATGAACTACACATTACCCACATCACAAATGTTTAGTTTAGAAAATAACTTCTACCTTCATCTGATGTCAGCAAATCCGTGTTTATTCAATGTGATTATTAATGTTGAAATAATTCATTTAAGTAAAGGGATACTAGAAGGAGTGTGGTCCAAATGCTTGATTGCGAGACGTTCTTCTGATAAATGTTCTGCATGAAAATGAGGATTGGGCTGGTTCATGTTGGCACCCGAGTCTGTTCAGACATTGAGTTTTACGACTTTTTACACTGAGTTCTATGGCCAGTGACTAAGTTTGAGTCTTAAATCTCAATAATCTTTCTAAACATGTCTAGATCTCTAGACATCTTTAGATATGGATGTGTGAGTGCGTGCACATGATTGTGTGAGTGTGCGTCTGTGTCTAACAGTGTGTGTGTTCTCACAAGGTGAAATATGCTGCTCCGAAGGACACGATGGTCCAGTTCCTGTTCTATCAACCAATCAGGTACCAGTGGAGAGAGACTGACTTCTTCCCCTGCTCTGTCACCTGTGGAGGAGGTGAGACTGACCCCAGATCAGCTCTTAAAGAGACTGTTGTTGCTAGCTAACAAGGCCGAGTCTTTTGGGGACCCAAAGCGATCAAAAACCTGTGTGGTGAAAACATTTTAGCATTTTAGCTGTCTTGGTGGTGGAGAGAAAAATGTGCAAATAATTTCAATTAAATGTCAAATGTTTTGCCATGGCGCTCAGGTAGTTATTGAAGTTTTAAAACACATTTCATGCAATTCTACTCATTACTACAAAGTTTAGTTAGCTTTTTAGACTTACTTACTAAGCAATGTAAAACATTTTATCTGACATGGGTTAATTGAGTGACTTGCATAACAAGTGGAAAACTTCTGATGCACTACCACATTTTGAAATGGAAACTTGTGTATTCTACTATTCTAACTCTCAATAGTAAATTGGGAACCAACTGAGTTCCTAGCAGCCGTGGGGCCCTAAGCGGCTGCTTATGTTGCTTATTGGCTGTGCCAGCACTGAAGATTTATGACTGAACCCAGATCAGCTCTTATAGAGACTGTTGAAGCCAGCTATTAGCTGAAGCATTATGACTGAACCCAGATCATTCTTATAGAGACTGTTCTTGTTGCCAGCAACAGCTTTGCCTGAACCCAGACCAGCTCTTATAGAGACTGTTGAAGCCTACTATTAGTTAAAGCTTTATGACTGAACCCATATCAGCTCTTATAGAGACTGTTCTTGTTGCCAGCAACAGCTTTGCCTGAACCCAGACCAGCTCTTATAGAGACTGTTGAAGCCTACTATTAGTTAAAGCTTTATGACTGAACCCAGATCAGCTCTTATAGAGACTGTTGAAGCCTACTATTAGTTAAAGCTTTATGACTGAACCCAGATCAGCTCTTATAGAGACTGTTGAAGCCTACTATTAGTTAAAGCTTTATGACTGAACCCATATCAGCTCTTATAGAGACTGTTGAAGCCTACTATTAGTTAAAGCTTTATGACTGAACCCAGATCAGCTCTTATAGAGACTGTTGAAGCCTACTATTAGTTAAAGCTTAATGACTTAACCCATATCAGCTCTTATAGGTGGCAAAGCTGGAGAGACGTTGATGAGGCTTGAGATATGATTGAGCAAAACGTTAGCCCAGCATTAACCAAACGTTTATCCAATGTTTTCCATTTCATACATTCAATTTATATTTTGGTTACATTTGGTTGCTGTATTATGAGGCAATGCATCCGATTGTGAAGGACCCAACATGTCTGTGTTTTAGTGCTTTCGTTTCATGTTTCTTCCCAAAACAGACATTGAGACAAACATTTGAAGGGCCCAAAATGAACCCATTGCCCACCAAATGTTAGTCCAATGTTTGCTTTCGATCCTATTCATTGCTGACCTTGATTGTTTCTGCCTATTTCCAGGTTACCAGCTGAACTCAGCAGAGTGCACAGACATCAGGTCCAGTCAGGTGTTACCAGAGCACCACTGTAACAGCTACCCTGAGAACACCAAACCCACGCCCAAACTCAAGGAGTGCAACATGGACCTCTGTCCTGAGAGGCATGTACATGTACCAATCACATTGGTTGCCCTATGGGCCCTGGTCAAAAGCAGGCCCTGGTCAAAAGCAGTGCACCATGTAGAATTGGGAGCCATTTGGGACATACCCTATTCTGTTTCCAGTCGTGGTTGTGCATGTGAAGACTGTATAGGAAACATGGTTCCTCTGAATGGTCATGGTGACATGGCGTTGTCTTCCTCTTTCTCTTCTCTAGTGATGGCTTCATAGAGGTGATGCCTTATGACCACTTTCAGCCTCTGCCACGGTGAGTGACCATCATAGTCTATCACAGAGCTTGTACCCTGTAGTACCCTGTACAGGACACTAGTCTATCACATGGCCTGTACTACTGTAGTACCCTGGACAGGACACTAGTCTATCACAGAGCCTGTACCCTGTAGTACCCTGGACAGGACACTAGTCTATCACAGGGCCTGTACTACTGAAGTACCCTGGACAGGACACTAGTCTATCACAGAGCCTGTACCCTGTAGTACCCTGGACAGGACACTAGTCTATCACAGAGGCTGTACTATTGTAGTACCCTGGACAGGACACTAGTCTATCACAGAGCCTGTACTACTGAAGTACCCTGGACAGGACACTAGTCTATCACAGAGCCTGTACCCTGTAGTACCCTGGACAGTACACTAGTCTATCACAGGGCCTGTACTACTGTAGTACCCTGGACAGGACACTAGTCTATCACAGAGCCTGTACCCTGTAGTACCCTGGACAGGACACTCGTCTATCACAGGGCCTGTACTACTGAAGTACCCTGGGCAGGACACTAGTCTATCACAGAGCCTGTACCCTGTAGTACCCTGGACAGGACACTAGTCTATCACAGAGGCTGTACTATTGTAGTACCCTGGACAAGACACTAGTCTATCACAGAGCCTGTACTACTGTTGTCCCCTGGACAGGACACTAATCTATCACAGGGCCTGTACTACTGTAGTACCCTGGACAGGACACTAGTCTATCACAGAGCCTGTACTACTGTTGTCCCCTGGACAGGACACTAATCTATCACAGGGCCTGTACTACTGTAGTACCCTGGACAGGACACTAGTCTATCACAGAGGCTGTACTATTGTAGTACCCTGGACAGGACACTAGTCTATCACAGGGCCTGTACTACTGTAGTACCCTGGACAGGACACTAGTCTATCACAGAGCCTATACTACTGTAGTACCCTGGACAGGACACTAGTCTATCACAGAGCTTATACTACTGTAGTACCCTGGACAGGACACTAGTCTATCACAGAGCCTATACTACTGTAGTACCCTGGACAGGACACTAGTTTATCACAGGGCCTGTACTATTGTAGTACCCTGGACAGGACACCAGTCTATCACAGAGCCTGTACTACTGTAGTACACCCCCTGGACAGGACAGTAGTCTATCACAGGGCCTGTACTATTGTAGTACACCCCCTGGACAGGACACTCGTTTATCACAGAGCCTGTAATACTGTAGTACTATGACATTATTATTACTGTCAGTAACAGAGAGGACATGTCAAACATCTTCTGAGCATATATATTCTTCCTACAAACATGTTATAGCTCTGTGTTAGCTTCTCCTATGCTATGCTATGTCATATTAAATCAAATGTTTTTATATAGCCCTTCTTACATCAGCTGATATCTCAAAGTGCTGTACAGAAACCCAGCCTAAAACCCCAAACAGCAAGCAATGAAGGTGTAGAAGCACAGTGGCTAGGAAAACCTCCCTAGAATGGCCAAAACATAGGAAGAAACCAGGCTATGAGGGGTGGCCAGTCCTCTTCCGGCTGTGCCGGGTGGAGATTATAACAGAACATGACCAAGATGTTCAAATGTTCCTAAATTACCATCATGGTCAAATAATAATCACAGTAGTTGTCGAGGGTGCAACAAGTCAGCACCTCAGGAGTAAATGTCAGTTGGCTTTTCATAGCCGATCATTGAGAGTATCTCTACCGCTCCTGCTGTCTCTAGAGAGTTGAAAACAGCACGTCTGGGACAGGTAGCATGCCCAGTGAACAGGTCAGGGTTCCATAGCCGCAGGCAGAACAGTTGAAACTGGAGCAGCAGCACGCCCAGGTGGACTGAGGACAGCAAGTAGTCATCATGCCAGGTAGTCCTGAGGCATGGTCCTAGGACTCAGGTCCTCCGGGAGAGAGAAAGAAAGAAAGAAAGAAAGAAAGAAAGAAAGAAAGAAAGAAAGAAAGAAAGAAAGAGAGAATTATAGAAAGCATACTTAAATTCACACAGGACACTGGATAAGACAGGAGAAATATTCCAGATATAACAGACTGGCCCTAGCCCCCCGACACATAAACTACTGCAGAATACTGGAGGCTGAGACAGGAGGGGTCAGGAGACACTGTGGCCCCATCCGATGATACCCCCGGACAGGGCCAAACAGGCAGGATATAACCCCACCCACTTTGCCAAAGCACAGCCCCCACACCACTAGAGGGATATCTTCAACCACCAACTTACCATCCTGAGACAAGGCCGAGTATAGCCCACAAAGATCTCCGCCACGGCACACCAAAAGGGGGGGGGGCGCCAACCCAGAGACGAAGACCACGTCAGTGACTCAACCTACTCAAGTGACGCACCCCTCCTAGGGACGGCATGGAAGAGCACCAGTAAGCCAGTGACTCAGCCCCTGTAATAGGGTTTGAGGCAGAGAATCCCAGTGGAAAGAGGGGAACCGGCCAGGCAGAGACAGCAAGGACGGTTCGTTGCTCCAGAGCCTTTCTGTTCACCTTCACACTCCTGGGCCAGACTACACTCAATCATATGACCTACTGAAGAGATGAGTCTTCAGTAAAGACTTAAAGGTTGAGACCGAGTCTGCGTCTCTCACATAAAAATGGAGCTCTATAGGACAAAGCCCTGCCTCCAGCTGTTTGCTTAGCAATTCTAGGGACAATTAGGAGGCCTGCGTCTTGTGACCGTAACGTATGTGTAGGTATGTACGGCAGGACCAAATCGGAAAGATAGGTAGGAGTAAGCCCATGTAATGCTTTGTAGGTTAGCAGTAAATCCTTGAAATCAGCCCTTGCCTTAACAGGAAGCCAGTGTGGGGAAGCTAGCACTGGAGTAATATGATCACATGTTTTGGTTCTAGTCAGGATTCTAGCAGCCGACAGATAAGATCTAAACCAGGCCAGAACTTGTCCGTGTAGACCAATTTGGGTTTCCAATCTCTCCAAAAGAATGTGGTGATCGATGGTATCAAAAGCAGCACTAAGGTCTAGGAGCACGAGGACAGATGCAGAGCCTCGGTCTGACGCCATTAAAAGGTAATTTACCACCTTCACAAGTGCAGTCTCAGTGCTATGATGTGGTCTAAAACCAGACTGAAGCATTTCGTATACATTGTTTGTCTTCGGGAAGGCAGTGAGTTGCTGCGAAACAGCTTTTTCTAAAAATTTTGAGAGGAATGGAAGATTCGATATTGGCCGATAGTTTTTAATATTTTCTGGGTCAAGGTTTGGCTTTTTCAAGAGGCTTTATTACTGGCACTTTTAGTGAGTTTGGTACACATCTGGTGGATAGAGAGCCGTTTATTATGTTCAACATAGGAGGGCCAAGCACAGGAAGCAGCTCTTTCAGTAGTTTAGTTGGAATAGGGTCCAGGGTCCAGTATGCAATATCTCTGTCACTGTTTAAAGCATCATAAAGAGTTCTACGCATCTTATTGCTGTTTTTCCCCAGGTGGGAGCAGGGTCCCTGGACGGAGTGTTCAGTGTCGTGTGGGGAGAGCGGCGGGCTGCAGGAGCGCAGCGTGGTGTGTGTTGAGGACGACGCCCATGGACAGATCACTCAGGTGGAGGAGTGGAAGTGCACACACTCCCCTCGGCCAATCACGCAGCAGAGCTGCAACAGCTTCACCTGCCCACAGTGGGTTGCCATGGAGTGGTCTCAGGTGAGCTACCAAGTGAAAACATCTAATCAAGGTTTCTATTGATCGCATTCACAGTTTACCAGGTGTTATAGTGGGTGCAGTGAAATGCTTATGTTACTAGCTTCTAACAATGCAGTCAAATGTCAAACAATTCAAATGTTTAAAAAAAAGAATAATAATAAAGTACGGCGGGATGAATCTGATTACCCAAATAGCACTGCAGCAGAATAATGATAAAGTACGGTGGGATGAATCTGATTACCCAAATAGCACTGCAGCAGAATAATGATAAAGTACGGTGGGATGAATCTGATGACCCAAATAGCACTGCAGCAGAATAATGATAAAGTACGGTGGGATGAATCTGATGACCCAAATAGCACTGCAGCAGAATAATGATAAAGTACGGTGGGATGAATCTGATTACCCAAATAGCACTGCAGCAGAATAATGATAAAGTACGGTGGGATGAATCTGATGACCCAAATAGCACTGCAGCAGAATAATGATAAAGTATGGCGGGATGAATCTGATTACCCAAATAGCACTGCAGCAGAATAATGATAAAGTACGGCGGGATGAATCTGATTACCCAAATAGCACTGCAGCAGAATAATGATAAAGTACGGTGGGATGAATCTGATTACCCAAATAGCACTGCAGCAGAATAATGATAAAGTACGGCGGGATGAATCTGATTACCCAAATAGCACTGCAGCAGAATAATGATAAAGTACGGCGGGATGAATCTGATGACCCAAATAGCACTGCAGCAGAATAATGATAAAGTACGGTGGGATGAATCTGATTACCCAAATAGCACTGCAGCAGAATAATGATAAAGTACGGTGGGATGAATCTGATTACCCAAATAGCACTGCAGCAGAATAATGATAAAGTACGGTGGGATGAATCTGATTACCCAAATAGCACTGCAGCAGAATAATGATAAAGTACGGCGGGATGAATCTGATTACCCAAATAGCACTGCAGCAGAATAATGATAAAGTACGGTGGGATGAATCTGATTACCCAAATAGCACTGCAGCAGAATAATGATAAAGTACGGCTGATTACCCAAATAGATGAAGAATAATGATAAAGTACTGATTACCCAAATAGCACTGCAGCAGAATAATGATAAAGTACGGGATGAATCTGGGATGAATCTGATTACCCAAATAGCACTGCAGCAGAATAATGATAAAGTACGGCGGGATGAATCTGATTACCCAAATAGCACTGCAGCAGAATAATGATAAAGTATGGCGGGATGAATCTGATTACCCAAATAGCACTGCAGCAGAATAATGATAAAGTACGGTGGGATGAATCTGATGACCCAAATAGCACTGCAGCAGAATAATGATAAAGTCTTGGGATGAATGATCTTCCCAAATAGCACTTCAGCAGAATAATGACAAAACACTGTATGAATTGTCCTGGCAGGCAGAATAATGATAGCTGGGATGAATCACCTCCCTCTGAAGAGCCTGATTACTGCACTGGCAGAATAATGATAAAGAGCAGTGCCTTCACCTCCCTCTGAAGAAACACTGCAGTAATGAGTGGATGGATTACCCAAATAGCACTGCAGCTGCCTTCACCTCCCTCTGAAGAGCCTTGAATCTGTTGAGTGCGGAATAATGATAGCTGCCTTCACCTCCCTCTGAAGAGCCTTGTGGTTGAGTGCGGAGCAGCTGCCTTCACCTCCCTCTGAAGAGCCTTGCGGTTGAGTGCGGAGCAGCTGCACCTTCTGACCTCCCTCTGAAGAGCCTTGCGGTTGAGTGCGGAGCAGCTGCCTTCACCTCCCTCTGAAGAGCCTTGCGGTTGAGTGCGGAGCAGCTGCCTTCACCTCCCTCTGAAGAGCCTTGTGGTTGACCTCCCTCTGAAGAGCCTTGCGGTTGAGTGCGGAGCAGCTGCCTTCACCTCCCTCTGAAGAGCCTTGCGGTTGAGTGCGGAGCAGCTGCCTTCACCTCCCTCTGAAGAGCCTTGCGGTTGAGTGCGGAGCAGCTGCCTTCACCTCCCTCTGAAGAGCCTTGCGGTTGAGTGCGGAGCAGCTGCCTTCACCTCCCTCTGAAGAGCCTTGCGGTTGAGTGCGGAGCAGCTGCCTTCACCTCCCTCTGAAGAGCCTTGCGGTTGAGTGCGGAGCAGCTGCCTTCACCTCCCTCTGAAGAGCCTTGCGGTTGAGTGCGGAGCAGCTGCCTTCACCTCCCTCTGAAGAGCCATGCGGTTGAGTGTGGAGCAGTTGCCTTCACCTCCCTCTGAAGAGCCATGCGGTTGAGTGCGGAGCAGTTGCCTTCACCTCCCTCTGAAGAGCCATGCGGTTGAGTGCGGAGCAGTTGCCTTCACCTCCCTCTGAAGAGCCATGCGGTTGAGTGCAGAGCAGTTGCCTTCACCTCCCTCTGAAGAGCCTTGCGGTTGAGTGCGGAGCAGTTGCCGTATCAGGTGGCGATGCAGCCCGACAGAATGCGCTCAATGGTGCATCTGAAGATGATTGCGAGGGTCTTACACGGAACCTAAACCGGCTTACACGGAACCCAAATAGCGCCATCGTGCGCTATTGTGCATACTTTTATTTTGTCCCCCTACACCAAACGCCATCACGACACGCAGGTTAAAATATCAAAACAACTCTGAACCAATGACATTAATTTGGGGACAGGTCGAAAAGCATTAAACATGTATGGCAATTTAGCTAGTTAGCTTGCACTTGCTAGCTAATTTGTCCTATTTAGCTAGCTTGCTGTATCTAGCTAATTTGTCCTGGGATATATACATTGAGTTGTTATTTTACCTGAAATGCACAAGGTCCTCTACTCTGACAATTAATCCACATATAGAACGGCCAACCGAATCGTTTCTAGTCATCTCTCCTCCTTCCAGGCTTTTTCATCTTTGAACTTATATGGTGATGGCATCTACACTTTCATAGTATTACCACGACAACCGGCAAACCAGTTCGTCTTTCAATCACTCACATGGGTATAACCAATGAGGAGATGGCACGTGGGTACCTGCTTCTATAAACCAATGAGGAGATGGGAGAGGCAGAACTTGAAAGGAGTTCTATTTTAGCCCTTGGCATCGCAGACGCTCGTTGACACGTTCGAGCAGTGTGGGTGCAATAATTGAATAACATGGATTTCTACATGTATTTTGCGACACTCACGCACGTGACGTGTCCGGTCTGGTCAGCATGTTAGGGGCCACGTCACATTTATTCAGCCGCCTGAGTTTGTAGAGGCGCCTTCTTCATCATGATGTCGGTGTGGCAAGACCATTTCAGGTCCTCAGTGATGTGCACACAGAAGAACTTGAAGACACTGCCTCTGTTAATTGGCTACAAGCCTCTGTAAACTGGCTATGAAGCCTATATGAACTAGCTATGAAGCCTATATGAACTGGCTATGAAGCCTATATGAACTGGCTATGAAGCCTATATGAACTGGCTGTATGTAGTAAGAACAGGAGCTTATGTGCATATAACATATACAATTTATAGAAAGTCAGTATTACGTTTATATAAACTGGTGGTTCGTTATAGTGTGTGCTATTGTAACTGTGTGTGTGTGTGTGTGTGTGTGTGTGTGTGTGTGTGTTTTGCAGTGCACAGTGACGTGTGGCCGTGGGTTGCGGTACAGAGTGGTCCTGTGTATCGACCACAGGGGACAGCACACTGGTGGCTGTAACACATCCCTCAAACCACATATCAAAGAAGACTGCCTGGTACCTGTCGCATGCCACAAACCCAGAGGTACGGTATCCACTGTGTCTGTGTTTATGTGTGTCCCTGTCTACATACAGCTAATACTTTCAGCATCCCCTGTCTACATACAGCTAATACTGTCAGCATCCCCTGTCTACATACAGCTAATACTGTCAGCATCCCCTGTCTACATACAGCTAATACTGTCAGCATCCCCTGTCTACATACAGCTAATACTGTCAGCATCCCCTGTCTACATACAGCTAATACTGTCAGCATCCCCTGTCTACATACAGCTAATACTGTCAGCATCCCCTGTCTACATACAACTAATACTGTCAGCATCCCCTGTCTACATACAGCTAATACTGTCAGCATCCCCTGTCTACATACAGCTAATACTGTCAGCCTCCCCCTGTCAACATACAGCTAATACTGTCAGCATCCCCTGTCTACATACAACTAATACTGTCAGCCTCCCCCTGTCAACATACAGCTAATACTGTCAGCATCCCCTGTCTACATACAGCTAATACTGTCAGCCTCCCCCTGTCAACATACAGCTAATACTGTCAGCCTCCCCCTGTCAACATACAGCTAATACTGTCAGCATCCCCTGTCTACATACAACTAATACTGTCAGCCTCCCCCTGTCAATATACAGCTAATACTGTCAGCCTCCCCCTGTCAACATACAGCTAATACTGTCAGCCTCCCCCTGTCAACATACAGCTAATACTGTCAGCATCCCCTGTCTACATACAGCTAATACTGTCAGCATCCCCTGTCTACATACAGCTAATACTGTCAGCATCCCCTGTCTACATACAGCTAATACTGTCAGCATCCCCTGTCTACATACAGCTAATACTGTCAGCATCCCCTGTCTACATACAGCTAATACTGTCAGCATCCCCTGTCAACATACAGCTAATACTGTCAGCATCCCCTGTCTACATACAGCTAATACTGTCAGCATCCCCTGTCAACATACAGCTAATACTGTCAGCATCCCCTGTCTACATACAGCTAATACTGTCAACCTCCCTGTCAACATACAGCTAATACTGTCAGCATCCCCTGTCTACATACAGCTAATACTGTCAGCATCCCCTGTCTACATACAGCTAATACTGTCAGCCTCCCCTGTCAACATACAGCTAATACTGTCAGCATCCCCTGTCTACATACAGCTAATACTTTCAGCATCCCCTGTCTACATACAGCTAATACTGTCAGCATCCCCTGTCTACATACAGCTAATACTGTCAGCATCCCCTGTCTACATACAGCTAATACTGTCAACATCCCCTGTCTACATACAGCTAATACTGTCAACATCCCCTGTCAACATACAGCTAATACTGTCAGCATCCCCTGTCTACATACAGCTAATACTGTCAGCATCCCCTGTCTACATACAGCTAATACTTTCAGCATCCCCTGTCTACATACAGCTAATACTGTCAGCCTCCCCTGTCTACATACAGCTAATACTGTCAGCATCCCCTGTCTACATACAGCTAATACTGTCAGCATCCCCTGTCTACATACAGCTAATACTGTCAGCATCCCCTGTCTACATACAGCTAATACTGTCAGCATCCCCTGTCTACATACAGCTAATACTGTCAGCATCCCCTGTCTACATACAGCTAATACTGTCAGCATCCCCTGTCTACATACAACTAATACTGTCAGCCTCCCCTGTCTACATACAGCTAGTACTGTCAGCCTCCCCTGTCTGCATACAGCTAATACTGTCAGCCTCCCCCGTCAATATACAGCAAATACTGTCAGCCTCCCCTGTCGACATACAACTAGTACTGTCAGCCTCCCCTGTCGACATACAACTAGCACTGCCAGCCTCCCCTGTCTACATACAGCTAGTACTGTCAGCCTCCCCCGTCAATATACAGCTAATACTGTCAGCCTCCCCTGTCAATATACAGCTAATACTGTCAGCCTCCCCTATCTACATACAGCTTATACTGTCAGCCTCCCCTGTCTACATACAGCTAGTACTGTCAGCCTCCCCCTGTCTACATACAGCTAGTACTGACAGCCTCCCCTGTCAACATACAGCTAGTATTGACAGCCTCCCCATGTCAACATACAGCTAATACTGTCAGCCTCCCCTGTCTACATACAACTAGTACTGTCAGCTTCCCCCTGTCAACATACAGGTAGTACTGACAGCCTCCCCTGTCAATATACAGCATATACTGTCAGCCTCCCCTGTCAATATACAGCTTATACTGTCAGCCTCCCCCGTCTACATACAGTCAGGAGTAAAACTCAATCTGACAAGCAAATATTTACGCAGCAGACAATTAACTAAGTCATAGGGCTTCATTATCACAGCTAGATATGGCTGAGGGACTGGAGACTAAAGACCACTGGGGTGTGTATATGTGTTTGTGTGGGGCGGGTGTATCAGAAAGTCTGTGTGTGGAGTGTGTATGTGTGTGTGCAGAGTGATGTGGGTTTGGCTCTAGAACTCCAGGCTTCAGTAATGTTGGCAAAGACTCAAAACTGGCATCGTGGTAGACATCTGGAGTAAATGGAGGGTGAAAATATGAGCTACTTGAGAGGGAAATATTTGCTTTTTAAAAGTCTCCCATTGAAATAGTAAGGATGATCATTTGGTTGAGAGGAGGATGTATTGTAAATCAACCGCCCCTCTCTTCTGATTTAGTAGTATGGAGATTGGTTTGGTCATTTTCATGCTGGGGTCAGTCAGGGTCAGTCAGGGCCTTGCACACCCATGCACACAGTCTATCTTACACACACACACACACACACACACACACACACACACACACACACACACACACACACACACACACACACACACACACACACACACACACACACACACACACACACACACACACACACACAAAATCACACACAACAACCTAACAACACACAACCCCAACACTGTAACCCAACACCTAACACAACAAACCCTAACTAACTGCATACACAACACACACAACAACACACACACACACACACACACACACACACACACACACACACACACACAACAAACCCTAACGCAACATTTGTTTTACTGTCCTTGTAACCCTAACCCAAACCCTAACTAATTCCCATTCAAAATCCTATTTTCCCTAACCCTAACTAACTGTAACCCTTTAACCTAACCCTAACCTTAACCCAACCCCTAACTAACTGTAACCCTAAACCTAACCCTAACCTTAACCCAAACCCTAACTAACTGTAACCCTTTAACCTAACCCTAACCCAAACCCTAACTAACCGTAACCCTTTAACCTAACCCTAACCTTAACCCTAACTAACTGTAACCCTAAACCTAACCCTAACCTTAACCCAAACCCTAACTAACTTTAACCCTTTAACCCTAACCCTAACCTTAACCCTAACTAACTGTAACCCTAAACCTAACCCTAAACTTAACCCAAACCCTAACTAACTGTAACCCTTTAACCTAACCCTAACCTTAACCCAAACCCTAACTAACCGTAACCCTTTAACCTAACCCTAACCTTAACCCAAACCCTAACTAACCGTAACCCTTTAACCTAACCCTAACCTTAACCCTAACTAACTGTAACCCTATCCCTAACCTTAAACCAAACCCTAACTAACTGTAACCCTTTAACCTAACCCTAACCTTAACCCAAACCCTAACTAACTGTAACCCTAAACCTAACCCTAACCTTAACCCAAACCCTAACTAACTGTAACCTTTAAACCTAACCCTAACCTTAACCCTAACTAACTGTAACCCTAAACCTAACCCTAACCTTAACCCAAACCCAAACCCAAACTAACTGTAACCCTAAACCTAACCCTAACCCAAACCCTAACTAACTGTAACCCTAAACCTAATTCCTAAGCCTAAAATAGCATTTTTCCTTGCGCGCTGGCAAAATGTCCCCACAAGGATATTAAACCAGAGAGAGAGAGAGAGAGAGATGTTGGGAACGTGGCCTAAAACTCTCTTTCCCTGATCTGGAGTCAGTTACTGTGCCCAGTGTAAGGCAGCTGACTAACTATGTGTGTTTAATATCTGGTCTAGAGTCAGTTCCTGTGGAGGCCAAGCTACCCTGGTTAAAACAAGCCCAGGAGCTGGAAGAACAACGCACCGCTACAGAGGAACCAACGTGAGTAGAGATACACACACTCAAGTCCACACTGCATGCGCACACGCACACAGACACAAGATCACACACATACACACACAAACACACATGCACACAAACAGATGCAATAACACACAGACTCACACACACACACAGACACAAGATCACACACATACACACACAAACACACATGCACACAAACAGATGCGATAACACACAGACTCACACACACACACACACACAGACGCAAGATCACACAGACACACACACACACACACACACACAGCAAGAGAACCTGGATAATATATGCATTTAGCTGACGCTTTTATCAAAGACACACACACAGTCATGTGTGCATACATTCACAGCACACAGAGACACCGCCATGCTCTACCACACTGACACAGCAAGGACCTGGGAAGTCTACTTCTGCCATTGGCTCCTGTTTCTCTCTCTCTCTCTCTCTCTCTCTGTCTCTCTTTCTTTTTGTCTCGCTCTCTCTCTCTCTATGTTTCTAGAACATTCTGAACTCCCATAGAGCTATATTATTAGAGCTGCTAGAACTGTGTTCCAAAGGGCACTCTTTTTCCTAGTGCACTACTTTTGACCATAGATACGCCTAGGGGCTCTTGTCAAAAGTAGTGCATCTTTGTACCGTTAGCCCCCACGAATGGGCCAATCAGGTTAGAGCCCACTGGGCCAATCACAGTCCAATACAGGCCCCCTAGTAAAGACACAATCCTGGCCTCTGCCAGAGGAAAGTAAGTGCAGTCCCCAGCATCAGACACACACACACACAGAAACACACACAGGAACACACACAGAAACACACACACACACACACACACACACATGTATTCACACTCTAATATACACACACACACTTAAAGTGCATGCAGGCAGGCACACACACGCATATAAACACACACATGAAGAAGCAGACATACACAAGCGTGCGTGCATACCTCCTCCGCCGCGGTCGGCTGTGGTCTACCAAAGGCATCGCTTATTAAACAGTATGTGGAGTAAATGTGTGTGTCCCTTTCCTGCAGTCAAATTACTAAAGCACCCTCTAGTGGCCTCATGGGTGGAACGGTATTTGTCATTTCATCATTTTTAAACATATATTTTTTAAACACATAAAATCCGGTGTTTCTATGTCAAACAGTTTTGTTATATTTCAGTCGTCTGTAATGTGTATAAAGTGTAATATTGGGATGCAAACTCAACATTTAATACATTTCAAATCTATATCTGACATGGTACAGGTGTCTTCTTTTTTTTATCCCATAACCATGTGTGTGAGGTGTATAGTTTTGTTTCAAAGTAGAATTGTATAAGACACCAAGGAGAGAGAGACCCAGCAGTAGTTGAACTACTTATCAGGAACACAGCAGATCTGGCAACCCTCAGTATAGTCTGAGCAAAGGGTTGCCAGATTGAGTTGTTTCCTTTGATAACTTGTCTCGTATTACTGCTGTAGTGCCTAACCCCTATCAGAGACTTCCCTTTTAGACGTTCCTTTTCCGCGCAGTTACTCATGTTGCTATATATAGGAGAACACTCCAGGATTCCGGTGGTGTGTGTGTGCATGCGTGCGTGTGTTGAGGCTGAGTCACTGAGCATGGCGGTCCGGATGTCTCCAACACAAGCCCTTATCACGGGCCTGATAACTCACACATATACACACATATCGCCAGAGCTTATCCACAGGTCTGTGCTAATGTCCTGGTGGGTTTCCTCTCCTTCCTCTGGTGGTGATGAGCATGTGATTATGGCCTGCTGCTGTGGTCCTGTTAGTACTGACACACACACCCTGGGATCTGTCAGGTCTAGAGGCTCACACACCCACACACACTCTCTTACACACACACACACACACACACCCACACCCACACACACACACACACACACACACACACACACACACACACACACACACACACACACACACACACACACACACACACACACACACACACACACACACACACATGCCCCAATAGGTCCACAGACTACGTAATCGCAACCACACTGCCCTAACCCATCTGGACAAGAGGACAAGATAAATACCTACTTGAGAATGCTGTTCATCGACTACAGCTCAGCATTTAACAACATAGTACCCTCCAAACTCGTCATCAAGCTCGAGACCCTGTGCAACTGGGTACTGGACTTCCTGACGGGCCACCCCCAGTTGGTGAGGGTAGGTAACAACAACTCCACCCTGCTGATCCTCAACACTGGGGCCCCACAAGGGTGCGTTCTGAGCCCTCTCCTGTACTCCCTGTTAACCCACGACTGCGCGGCCACGCACGCCTCCAACTCAATCATCAAGTTTGCGGACGACACTACAGTGGTAGGCTTGATTACCAACAACGAGGAGACGGCCTACAGGGAGGAGTTGAGGGCCCTCGGAGTGTGGTGTCAGGAAAATAACCTCACACCCAACGTCAACAAAACAAAGGAGATGATTGTGGACTTCAGGAAACAGCAGAGGGAGCACCCCCCTATCCACATCGATGGAACAGTAGTGGAGAGGGTAGTAAGTTTTAAGTTCCTCTGCGTACACATCACGGACAAACCGAATTGGTCCACCCACACAGACAGCGTTGTGAAGAAGGCGCAGCAGCGCCTCTTTAACCTCAGGAGGCTGAAGAAATTCGGCTTGTCACCAAAAGCACTCACAAACTTTTACAGATGCACAATTGAGAGCATCCTGTCGGGCTGTATCACCGCCTGGTACGGCAACTGCTCCGCCCACAACCGTAAGGCTCTCCAGAGGGTGGTGAGGTCTGCAAAACGCATCACCGGGGGCAAACTAGGTGTATCAAAGCAGGGACTGAGAGACTAAAAAACAGCTTCTATCTCAAGGCCATCAGACTGTTTAACAGCCATCACTAGCAAAGTAACTGCTGCCAACATACTGACTCAACTCCAGCCACTTTAATAACGGAATTGATGTAAAAAATGTATCACTAGCCACTTTAAACAATGCCACTTAACATAATGTTTACATACCCTACATTACTCATCTCATATGTATATACTGTACTCGATACCATCTACTGCATCTTGCCTATGCCGTTCTGTACCATCACTCATTCATATATCTTTATGTACATATTCTTTATCCCTTTACACTTGTGTGTATAAGGTAATAGTGGTGCAATTGTTACCCGTTGGTAATTACTGCATCATCGGAACTAGAAGCACAAGCATTTCGCTACACTCGCATTAACATCTGCTAACCGTGTGTATGTGACAAATAAAATTTAATTTGATTTGACATGCACACACACACACACACGCAGAGATACACAATAACACATATACACACATACACACAGATACACAAACATAGATACACACACACACACACACACACACACACACACACACACACACACACACACACACACACACACACACACACACACACACACACAGATACACATACACACACACAGCTTCCCTACCACCTCATTCACCCTCATTAGTTCCCGACGTCTTTGGAAGTAAAGCACTTTACATCAGTCCTTCACCCCCGTACATAGAAGAGTCTGTTATCTCCATTTTCATTTACATTCTGACATCATCATGATCTTTCTTAATGACACAGTCTAAACATGACAGACATGCACACACGCACGCACGCACGCACGCACGCACGCACACACACACACACACACACACACACACACACACACACACACACACACACACACACACACACACACACACACACACACACACACACACACACACACACACACAACACACCGGTCCAAACATGACACACTACGGCTGTGAGGGAATAGCAGGGCCCATAAAACGGAATCCCAAGCGCTAGAAGAATGTTTAGACAGCGGGACCAGGGTTTGTGTGTGTTGACTTTCTCATCTGGCTTTGGGGGACGATTGGACAAATGTAACTACTTTCACAAACCCTCTGGAATGACATTACTTTTATAAGCAGCAGAAAAAAACAAGACATGAATATTGTCACGATCTGATTTCTGTCACTTCAAACATTTATTTTGTTAATGAAGAAATGTTATTTTTTTCATTCTTCATTCTCTCTCTCATTCTTTCTCTTTGTCTCTCCTTCTCTTTTCCCACCTCTCTACCTCCCTCCCTACTGAGTATAGATACAACACACTACAAATGTAAAAGATTGTTCTTTCACTGAAATATACTATGTATCCAAAATGTATGTCAGAGTACAGCTTAGGACTTCAGTCGGTCTGTGTTAGGTTGGCTGAGCCAGAAAGTGTCTGTCATTCAGTGTTAGTCTGCATTCCAAATGGCATGATTTTCTTAGTCTTAGAAAAAATTGTTCCAAAAGTTTAGGGTAGGGTTCTACCAAGAACTGGTTTGATCAAAATAACCCTTTTTGGAAGACAAGGGTTCTTTGTAAGGCAACGGGTTTTTTGATGATTCTTTGGAAGGCAAGAAGTGTTCTACATAGAACCATATATACTATTTCCCAGCATGCTCTATTGCAGCGAGATTTTTGGAATTGTTTGTTTTACTGTAATATCTATGTTTTTGCATGCGCATTGCTTGGTTGATTCCTTTTATGCTACACAAAAATAAATAACATACAGTTTTCGAAATGAATCCAATATGTTAGTAATTGGATTTATTGCACCCGTTACTGAGATGGTTGTTCCTGTTTAGATGATTGAGTTAGTCTCAGTATTCAATCTTCCCAACCCTGGCATTCATTCTGAATGCAGGTTGCAGGATCTTTTAACTCTGGCTGGATTCTAATATAATGCCAGTTTAATGTGACTTGCAGGCCTGATGTGGCCTGTAAACCAGGATGTTCCTAACACCGCTGTGTTAGGGTATAACTAGGCCCTCACATAAAGGCCTTATGATACATGCAATGTATTGTCAAAACGAATTACATTTTAAAGTCTAATAAGGTTAGTGGAAGTGTTCATGGAGGGTTATAGGAAGAACCCCCAAAGATAAAAAGGTTCTCGGTAGAGAACTTCTACACCTTCATTCATGTACAGCATATAGATATCAGCTGATGTAAGAAGGGCTATATAAATACATTTGATTTGATTTGATTTAGGACCCTTCACAGACGGTTCTAGGAAGAACCTTTAGATTATAAGATGGTTATTGGTAGAACCCTTCATAGAGGGTTCTAGTTAGAACCATACGGTGCCTTTGGAAAGTATTCAGACCCCTTTCATTTTTCTGCATTTTGTTACGTTACAGCCTCATTCAAAAATGGATTACATAAAAAAAATCCTCTGCAATCTACACACAATACCCCATAACGACAAAGTGAAAACAGGTATTTAGAAATGTTTGTACATGTATTACAAATAAAACAAAACAGAAATACCTTATTTACATAAGTATTCAGACCCTTTGCTATAAGACTCAAAATGTTGCTCAGGTGCATCCTGTTTTCATTGATCATCCTTGACATGTTTCTACAACTTGATTGGAGTCCACCTGTGGTAAATTAAATTAATTGGACAAGATTTGGAAAGGCACACACCTGTCTATATAAGGTCCCACAGTTGACAGTGCATGTCAGTGCAAAAACCAAGCTATGAGGTGGAAGGAATTGTCCGTAGAGCTCTGAGACAGGATTGTGTCGAGGCACAGATCTGGGGAAGGTTAACAAAACATTTCTACAGCATTGAAGGTCCCCAAGAACACAGTGACCTCCATCATTCTTCCTACAGCTGGCCTCCCGGCCAAACTGAGCAATCGGGGAGAAGGGCCTTGGTCAGGGAGCTGACCAAGAACCCGATGGTCACACTGACAGAGCTCTAGAGTTACTCTGTGGAGATGGGAGAACCTTCCAGAAGGACAAACATCTCTGCAGTACCCCACCAATCAGGCCTTTATGGTAGAGTGGCCCGACGGAAGCCACTCCTCAGTAAAAGGCACATGACAACCCACTTGGAGTTTGCCTAAAGGCAACTAAAAACTCTCAGACCATGAGAAACAAGATTCTCTGTTTCTGATGAAACCAATATTCTCTTTGGCCTGAATGCCAAGCGTCATGTATGGAGGAAGCATGGTGGTGGCAGCATCATGCTGTGTGGGTGTTTTTCAGCGGCAGGGACTGGGAGACTAGTCAGGATTGAGGCAAAGATTAACAGAGCCAAGTACAGAGGGATCCTTGATGAACACCTGCTCCAGAGCGCTCAGGACCTCAGAATAAGGTGAACGTTCGCCTTCCGACAGGACAACGACCCTCAGCACACAGCCAAGACAACGCAGGAGTTGCTTCGGGACAAGTCCTGTAAATAGTTGTGCAGCAACGCCACCCACCCTGCCTGACAGAGGTTGAGAGGATCTGCAGAGAAGAATGGGAAACTCCCCAAATACAGGTGTGCCAAGCTTGTAGCCTTACCCAAGAAGATGTGAGGCTTTAATTGCTGTCTAAGGGTTTTCAACAAAGTACTGAGTAAAGGGTCTGAATACTTATGTAAATGTGATATTTCTGTTTTTATTTTTATAAATTAGCAACAATTTGTTTTGTTTTTGCATGGTCATTAGGGTATTATGCGTAGATTGATGAGGGAAGATAACGATTTAATACATTTTAGAATATATCTGTAACCTAACAAAATGTTGAATAAGTCAAGGGGTCTGAATACTTTCCAAAGGCACTGTATACAGGAGGTTCTTTGAAGGTTCTTTTGAAAAAAAAAACATACAAATGTCAGTTTTTTTAAATTGTTGTATGAAACCACTTAATTCTTATGAAAAAAGTAGAGATGCATTTTACTTTTGACGGTCAAAAACTGTGTTCATCTCAGTGTTACCTAACTCCATTCACTAAGTCTTCCTCTCTGTGTGTACTCTCCAGGTTAATCCCAGGGTCGTGGTCTCCCTGCAGCGTCACCTGTGGGCTCGGCAAACAGACACGGGAGCTGAAGTGTCGTGTCCTCCTTTCCTTCACCCAGACGGAGGTAGACCTGCCCGAGGAGGAGTGCGGTGAAGAGCGGCCCCAGCTGGAGAGGCCCTGCGATGGGGGAGCCTGTACTCTAGGCCCAGGCTTTTCTCCTGACCTCCAGGATCCTCAAGGCCCTCACACCCAGGGTGAGGAGCCCCACCACTGGGACTACAGGGGCTTTAGTGGCTGCTCGGCCTCCTGTGCTACAGGTGAGCTGCACCGGTGCTTCAACGAAACCTAAACGTTGTCCCTAACATTGTAACATTGTTATCCCAACCATCATACCAAACATTTTTTCTGAAACATTATCCGAAATAATACTGCCACATTATCCCAAAAGGTCATACAAAACATATTCCCAAACATTTAAACAAACATTATCCTAAACATTGCCCTAGGTATAATCCTAAATTACAAACACTACTAAAAAGGGTTGTACTCTAGCATTATCCCAAACATGCAACGTCCTTGTCTACATGATACATCTGGTAATTACTCAAATAACTCCTTCACTATTACCCTGTGAGATGGCTTTCTTATTAAAGTTTCATATTTATTTTATACAGGATGGGATTCTCATAGTCGTATACAGGAGGTCAGGGTGTCGAACTCATTTCCCCCGGGGCCACATTTGTTCTTTAATGGAGTTCGGAAGGCCACAGTGAAAATTGCTTATATTTCCTTGCCATAAAATTGTGCAAAACATAGTCCTCTATCCATCAGGGAATTTTCAGCGCTGCCTGACTGTCTAGTGATTATTAGCGAGCTAAACAGTCAAGAAACTGTATGAATATATGTCCATTATCATTTCTACACAGTTTGGATTTGGTTTCAGTCATTTGAAAGTATATTGAGTTAGTTTCCCCCAAAACAAAAATGTTATTAATTTAGAAGAAGAACAAGTAGTCAATCCCCTGCAGTAGATACTTTGTTTCTATCTCACTGTCCATGTGTGACCTCTTTGTTTCTCTAACCCCACTATCTCACTCTCAGCTCTCCCTCTCTCAGCTCTCCCTCTCTCAGCTCTCCCTCTCTCAGCTCTCCCTCTCTCAGCTCTCCCTCTCTCAGCTCTCCCTCTCTCAGCTCTCCCTCTCTCAGCTCTCCCTCTCTCAGCTCTCCCTCTCTCAGCTCTCCCTCTCTCAGCTCTCCCTCTCTCAGCTCTCCCTCTCTCAGCTCTCCCTCTCTCAGCTCTCCCTCTCTCAGCTCTCCCTCTCTCAACTCTCCCTCTCTCAGCTCGCCCTCTCTCAGCTCTCCCTCTCTCAGCTCTCCCTCTCTCAGCTCTCCCTCTCTCAGCTCTCCCTCTCTCAGCTCTCCCTCTCTCAGCTCTCCCTCTCTCAGCTCTCCCTCTCTCAGCTCTCCCTCTCTCAGCTCTCCCTCTCTCAGCTCTCCCTCTCTCAGCTCTCCCTCTCTCAACTCTCCTCTCAGCTCCCTCATCAAATCAGCTCTCCCTCTCTCAGCTCTCCCTCAGCTCTCAACTCTCCCTCTCAGCTCGCCCTCTCTCAGCTCTCCCCTCTCTCAGCTCTCCCTCTCTCAACTCTCCCTATCTCAGCTCGCCCTCTCTCAGCTCTCCCTCTCTCAGCTCTCCCTCTCTCAGCTCTCCCTCTCTCAGCTCACCCTCTCTCAGCTCTCCCTCTCTCAGCTCTCCCTCTCTCAACTCTCCCCATCTCAGCTCGCCCTATCTCAGCTCTCCCTCTCTCAGCTCTCCCTCTCTCAGCTCTCCCTCTCTCAGCTCGCCCTCTCTCAGCTCGCCCTCTCTCAGCTCTCCCTCTCTCAGCTCTCCCTCTCTCAACTCTCCCTCTCTCAGCTCTCCCTCTCTCAGCTCTCCCTCTCTCAGCTCTCTTCTCTCAGCTCGCCCTCTCTCAGCTCTCCCTCTCTCAGCTCTCCCTCTCTCAGCTCGCCCTCTCTCAGCTCTCCCTCTCTCAGCTCTCCTCTCTCAGCTCTCCCTATCTCAGCTCGCCCTCTTCTCAGCTCGCCCTATCTCAGCTCTCCCTCTCTCAGCTCTCCCTCTCTCAGCTCTCCCTCTCTCAGCTCTCCCTCTCTCAGCTCGCCCTCTCTCAGCTCTCCCTCTCTCAGCTCTCCCTCTCTCAGCTCTCCCTCTCTCAGCTCTCCCTCTCTCAGCTCGCCCTCTCTCAGCTCTCCCTCTCTCAGCTCTCCCTCTCTCAGCTCTCCCTCTCTCAGCTCTCCCTCTCTCAGCTCTCCCTCTCTCAGCTCTCCCTCTCTCAGCTCGCCCTCTCTCAGCTCTCCCTCTCTCAGCTCTCCCTCTCTCAACTCTCCCTCTCTCAGCTCTCCCTCTCTCAGCTCTCCCTCTCTCAGCTCTCCCTCTCTCAGCTCTCCCTCTCTCAGCTCTCCCTCTCTCAGCTCGCCCTCTCTCAGCTCTCCCTCTCTCAGCTCTCCCTCTCTCAGCTCTCCCTCTCTCAGCTCGCCCTCTCTCAGCTCTCCCTCAGCTCTCAGCTCTCCCTCTCTCAGCTCACCCTCTCTCAGCTCTCCCTCAGCTCTCCTCTCTCAGCTCGCCCTCTCTCAGCTCTCCCTCTCTCAACTCTCCCTCTCTCAGCTCACCCTCTCTCAGCTCTCCCTCCTCTCTCAGCTCTCCCTCTCTCAGCTCTCCCTCTCTCAACTCTCCCTATCTCAGCTCGCCCTATCTCAGCTCTCCCTCTCTCAGCTCTCCCACTCTCAGCTCTCCCTCTCTCAGCTCTCCCTCTCAGCTCTCCTCTCCTCCTCTCTCAGCTCGCCCTCTCTCAGCTCTCCCTCTCTCAGCTCTCCCTCTCTCAGCTCTCCCTCTCTCAACTCTCCCTATCTCAGTTCGCCTCTCTCTCAGTTCTCTCTCAGCTCTCCCTCTCTCAGCTCCCCTCTCTCAGCTCGCCCTCTCTCAGCTCTCCCTCTCTCAGCTCTCCCTCTCTCAACTCTCCCTCTCTCAGCTCGCCCTCTCTCAGCTCTCCCTCTCTCAGCTCTCCCTCTCTCAGCTCTCCCTCACTCAACTCTCCCTCTCTCAGCTCTCCCTCTCTCAGCTCTCCCTCTCTCAGCTCTCCCTCTCTCAGCTCTCTCCTCTCTCAGCTCGCCCTCTCTCAGCTCTCCCTCTCTCAACTCTCCCTCTCTCAGCTCGCCCTCTCTCAGCTCTCCCTCTCTCAGCTCTCCCTCTCTCAGCTCTCCCTCTCTCAGCTCTCCCTCTCTCAACCCTCTCTCAGCTCTCCCTCTCTCAGCTCTCCCTCTCTCAGCTCTCCCTCTCTCAACTCTCCCTATCTCAGCTCTCCCTCTTTCAGCTCTCCCTCTCTCAGCTCTCCCTCTCTCAGCTCTCCCTCTCTCAGCTCGCCCTCTCTCAGCTCGCCCTCTCTCAGCTCTCCCTCTCTCTCAGCTCTCCCTCTCTCAAAATCAGCTCTCCCTCTCTCAGCTCTCCCTCTCAGCTCCCTCTCTCAGCTCTCCCTCTCTCAGCTCTCCCTCTCAGCTCCCCTCTCTGTTGTTCTCTGTTTTTGGTCTCCTTGCTCTCCACCTTGTCATTCTCCACCTAAACCACCCACCCTCTCTCTCTCTCAGCCTGCCCCCCTCCTCCTCTCTCTCTCTCTAACTCTGTTCCCCCTCTCCCCCAGGGAGACAGACAGCAGTGGTCAGGTGTGTGAGCCGGGAGAGAGGAGGAGAGGAGGTTGACGATTCTCTCTGTGACCCCTCTAGCCGCCCTCCAGTCATGGGCCGCATCTGCAACCCCGAGCCGTGTCCCCCAAGGTGAGAATCTAACACACATTAGGAAATCCTCTGCTGACTGGCTGGCTTGGTTGAAGTTCAGGCCAATCACAACTAGAGGTCGACCGATTATGATTTTTCAACGCCGATAGCGATTATTGGAGGGCCAAAAAAAGCAGATACCTATTAATTGGCTGATAGGCTTGAAGTCATAAACAGCGCTGTGCTTGCGAAGAGCTGCTGGCAAAACACAAGAAAGTGCTGTTTGAATGAATGCTTACGAGCCTCCTCTATCAAATATCAAATCATAGGCTTTATTATAACATAATAACAGACAGAAATACGAGCCTTTGGTCATTAATATGGTCGAATCCGGAAACTATCATTTAGAAAACAAAAAGTTTATTATTTCAGTGAAATACGGAACTGTTCGGTATTTTATCTAACGGGTGGCATCCCTAAGTCTAAATATTCTTGTTACATTGTACAACCTTCTATGTAATGTCATAATTACGAAAAATTCTGGCAAATTAAGTTCGCAATGATCCAGGCTGCCCAAAATGTTGCATATACCCTGACTCTGCGTGTAATGAATGCAAGAGAAGTGACACAATTTCACCTGGTTAATATTGCCTGCTAACCTGGATTTCTTTTAGCTAAATATGCAGGTTTAAAAATATATACTTCTGTGTATTGATTTTAAGAAAGGCATTGGTGTTTATGGTTCGGTTCAGTCGTGCAACGATTGTGCTTTTTTCGCAAATGTGCTTTTGTTAAATCATCCCCCAGTGTTGCATCGATTATATGCAACACAGGACACGCTAGATAAACTAGTAATATCATCAACCATGTGTAGTTATAACTAGTCATTATGATTGATTGATTGATTGTTTTTTATAAGATAAGTTTAATGCTAGCTAGCAACTTACCTTGGCTTCTACTGCATTCGCGAAACAGGCAGGCTCCTCGTGGAGTGCAATGAGAGGCAGGTGGTTAGAGCGTTGGACTAGTTAACTGTAGGTTTGCAAGATTGAATCCCTGAGCTGACAAGGTACAAATCTGTCGTTCTGCCCCTGAACAAGGCAGTTAACCCACTGTTCCTAGACCGTCATTGAAAATAACACTGTGTTCTTAACTGACTTGTCTAGTTAAATAAAGGTGTATAAAAATAAAAAAATGGCAAAATCGGCATCCAAAAATAACGATTTCCGATTGTTATGAAAATTTGAAATCGGCCCTAAATAATCGGCCATTCTGAGTAATCGACCCTAAATAATCGGCCACGCTGATTAATCGGCCCCAATTAATCAGCCATTCTGAGTAATCGGCCAGTTTGATTAATCGGCCCTAATTAATCGGCCAGTCTGATTAATCGGTCGACCTCTAATCACAACAACTCATTTACATTCTATGTTTGACTAATTATCGATACTGCCAGGAACCATCTTCTGTTGTCATGCAAAGATACACGCTCATTAGCATATCCCTGTTTGTGTGCGTGTGTGTTTTTCAAGTTTTAAGTTTTATTAGTTGTATGAACAGGATACACAATGAAATGCTAACTTTCAGGTTGCTTCTCGACAATGCAACAACAATAACCAATAATAAAATATAAGACTACAAACATAAAGTAAATGGCTCAGTGGAATAGAAATAAGCATTTTAGCATAAATATAATACAGGAAGGCACATATTCTAGTACAATATGTGTCGGAAATGGCACCCTATTCCCTATGTAGTGCACTACTTGCTGGTCAAAATAAGTGCACTCTATAGGGAACAAAATAAGTGCACTCTATAGGGAATTGGAGAGGGAATGTAGGTGTTCTGGCAGAGGTGAATGTCATTTGAGAGAGGACAGGTTCTCAGAGCATCAGACAAAGACAGAGACAGGCAGACACACACAGTACCCAGAGACAGATACAGGCAGACACACACAGTACCCAGAGACAGATACAGGCAGACACACACAGTACCCAGAGACAGATACAGGCAGACACACACAGTACCCAGAGACAGATACAGGCAGACACACACAGTACCCAGAGACAGATACAGGCAGACACACACAGTACCCAGAGACAGATACAGGCAGACACACACAGTACCCAGTACCCAGAGACAGATACAGGCAGACACACACAGTACCCAGAGACAGATACAGGCAGACACACACAGTACCCAGAGACAGATACAGGCAGACACACACAGTACCCAGAGACAGATACAGGCAGACACACACAGTACCCAGAGACAGATACAGGCAGACACACACAGTACCCAGAGACAGATACAGGCAGACACACACAGTACCCAGAGACAGATACAGGCAGACACACACAGTACCCAGAGACAGATACAGGCAGATACACACACAGTACCCAGACAGACAGATACAGGCAGACACACACAGTACCCAGAGACAGATACAGGCAGACACACAGTACCCAGAGACAGATACAGGCAGACAGTACCCAGAGACAGATACAGGCAGACACACACAGTACCCAGAGACAGATACAGGCAGACACACACAGTACCCAGAGACAGATACAGGCAGACACACACAGTACCCAGAGACAGATACAGGCAGACACACACAGTACCCAGAGACAGATACAGGCAGACACACACAGTACCCAGAGACAGATACAGGCAGACACACACAGTACCCAGAGACAGATACAGGCAGACACACACAGTACCCAGAGACAGATACAGGCAGACACACACAGTACCCAGAGACAGATACAGGCAGACACACACAGTACCCAGAGACAGATACAGGCAGACACACACAGTACCCAGAGACAGATACAGGCAGACACACACAGTACCCAGACCCAGACAGGCTGACACACACAGTACCCAGGCAGATACAGGCAGACACACAGTACCCAGAGACAGATACAGGCAGACACAGACAGGCAGTACCCAGAGACAGATACAGGCAGACACACACAGTACCCAGAGACAGATACAGGCAGACACACACAGTACCCAGCAGACACACACAGTACCCAGAGACAGATACAGGCAGACACACACAGTACCCAGAGACAGATACAGGCAGACACACACAGTACCCAGAGACAGATACAGGCAGACACACACAGTACCCAGAGACAGATACAGGCAGACACACAGTACCCAGAGACAGATACAGGCAGACACACACAGTACCCAGAGACAGATACAGGCAGACACACACAGTACCCAGAGACAGATACAGGCAGACACACACAGTACCCAGAGACAGATACAGGCAGACACAGGCAGACACACAGTACAGACAGTACCCAGAGGCAGACAGACCCAGAGACAGATACAGGCAGACACACACAGTACCCAGAGACAGATACAGGCAGACACACACAGTACCCAGAGACAGATACAGGCAGACACACACAGTACCCAGAGACAGATACAGGCAGACACACACAGTACCCAGAGACAGATACAGGCAGACACACACAGTACCCAGAGACAGATACAGGCAGACACACAGTACAGTACCCAGAGACAGATACAGGCAGACACACACAGTACCCAGAGACAGATACAGGCAGACACACACAGTACCCAGAGATAGAGACAGGCAGACACACAGTACCCAGAGACAGATACAGGCAGACACACACAGTACCCAGAGATAGATGCAGGCAGACACACACAGTACCCAGAGACAGATACAGGCAGACACACACAGTACCCAGACCCAGACAGGCTGACACACACAGTACCAGAGACAGATTCAGGCAGACACACAGTACCCAGAGACAGATACAGGCAGACACACACAGTACCCAGAGACAGATACAGGCAGACACACACAGTACCCAGAGACAGATACAGGCAGACACACACAGTACCCAGAGACAGATACAGGCAGACACACACAGTACCCAGAGACAGATACAGGCAGACACACAGTACCCAGAGACAGATACAGGCAGACACACAGTACCCAGAGACAGACCGACACACGCAGTACCCAGAGACAGACAGGCCAACACACGCAGTACTCAGAGACAAACAGGCCGACACACACAGTACCCAGACCCAGACAGGCCGACACACGCAGTACCCAGAGACAGACAGGCCAACACACGCAGTACCCAGAGCCATACAGGCCGACACACACAGTTCCCAGACAGGCCGACACACACAGTACCCAGAGAAAGACAGGCCGACACACACAGTACCCAGAGAAAGACAGGCCGACACACACAGTACCCAGAGAAAGACAGGCCGACACACACAGTACCCAGAGAAAGACAGGCCGACACACACAGTACCCAGAGAAAGACAGGCCGACACACACAGTACCCAGAGAAAGACAGGCCGACACACACAGTACCCAGAGAAAGACAGGCCGACACACACAGTACCCAGAGAAAGACAGGCCGACACACACAGTACCCAGAGAAAGACAGGCCGACACACACAGTACCCAGACCCAGACAGGCCGACACACACAGTACCCAGAGAAAGACAGGCCGACACACACAGTACCCAGACAGGCCGACACACACAGTACCCAGAGCCAGACCTAAAGATAAGGATCAGCCAACCAAGCCCCAAATTGCCGTCACAATCCATGGAACTGTGTAGTTTTTAACATACACAGAACGCAGGTGGTTCCAATATCACTGGCAAGGTCTCAGCTAGTGTTTTTTAAAACTTGTTATGAAATCATTTAAGTGTCAGCCATGCATTCCTTCAGAGACATAGGTTTAGTCCCAAATTGTACCCTATTCCCTATATAGTGCACTACTTTTGACCAGGGCCCAAAATGCACTAAATAGAGATTAGAGAGCCATTTGGGACGAAAACATACCTTTTGAGCGAAGCACAGCTTCTAAAAACAAAAACAAATTCATTCAACATTAGAATAACTTGGAAATGAGGTTCATCTTTGTAATTAAAGTTAGGATAAACATTGCAAATACATTTCTGTTTTCTATGGTGGAATCAAACTTAGAATAAACATCTAGATGATTACTGCATCGTGGAGAGGCTTGAATAATAATACAATTGGAGTTTGTGGTCTGACATAACAACTACTAATGGCTTCAGCAGTAACCTGAGTAAAGTTGTTTCTCCAACTGCAGAAACACAGTAGACTCTCTGGCCCCCGAGTTGAGCTCATGCAAGACATGTTCATTCAGACAGCCCTATGATGCCACACGGACAGCCCTATGATGCCACACAGACAGCCCTATGATCCCACACAGACAGCCCTATGATCCCACACAGACAACCCTATGATCCCACACAGACAGCCCTATGATGCCACACAGACAGCCCTATGATGCCACACAGACAGCCCTATGATGCCACACAGACAGCCCTAGATCCCACACAGACAGCCCTATGATCCCACACAGACAACCCTATGATGCCACACAGACAACCCTATGCCCTATGATGCCACACAGACAGCCCTATGATGCCACATAGACAACCCTATGATGCCACACAGACAACCCTATGATGCCACACAGACAACCCTATGATGCCACACAGACAGCCCTATGATGCCACACAGACAGCCCTATGATGCCACATAGACAGCCCTATGATGCCACACAGACAGCCCTATGATCCCACACAGACAACCCTATGATGCCACACAGACAGCCCTATGATGCCACCCAGACAGCCCTATGATGCCACACAGACAGCCCTATGATGCCACACAGACAACCCTATGATGCCACCCAGACAGCCCTATGATGCCACACAGACAGCCCTATGATGCCACCCAGACAGCCCTATGATGCCACACAGACAGCCCCATTATGCCACCCAGACAGCCCTATGATGCCACCCAGACAGCCCAATATGCCACACAGACAGCGCTATGATGCCACACAGACAGCCCTATGATCCCACATAGACAGCCCTATGATCCCACACAGACAGCCCTAAGATCCCACACAGATAGCCCTATGATACCACACAGACAGTGGGCATGGAGGTGGGCAGGGATTTGGGTGACAGCCCATACCAGCCAGGAGTAGCATTTGTATCTCAATAGTCTAAAGCGGCTCCCCTTCCTTCATCTCCTTCCCTTCAATCCCACTATTGAGATACACCCCAAGTCTGTGGCACTAGGACAGTGGGCATGGAGAGGTTGGTAAGAGTGTGTGGACAATATTGGACTATAAATGATCCCTTCCTGAATTATACTGATGTTAACATGTTTATTCTGTTCTACTGAGCTGTTTACTTTGTTAGTATTCTTATCTTTAATTATTTGGGGTTCAAGCTGTGAAGCTGGTGAAACTCTCTTGTATTTGTTCCACTTCCTTATTATTATTATTATGTTCCTTTTTCTGCTATTTTGGTGAAAACATTCTAATTCCTGTGAGATGAAAAGGCCCAGGATTGTGTAACTTAGCAACATGGTAAAGGCCCAAGAGCCACACCCTCTCATGCAAATCCATGCGGATTGGCCACATAGTGGCTCTATAACAAGCGATTGGAAATGCAAACTTTGAATGGTCAGCCCCCGCATCCTGTGTGACCTAGAGTCATGAAATGTTATACATATTTCCCTCTCATCACACAGAACAAACTTGCCTCAAGAACCTATAAAATTCATTACGATGGATTTTCCACCATTTTTAATTTAGTGAAAAACACTTAAAACACTCCTCCTCTGGCACTGAATGACTCGATCTTCACCAAACGTCATGTCTGAAATCTATGGACCAAAGTCTGTAAACACATTATAATCCATGTTAGTACGTCAAACAACATTGCCGCAACTGACAAATAAACATTCACGTGGGAGTGGTCTGTCACATAAATGCTTATAAATCAGTCACGGATATTGGTATTGTAACGGAACTTGGGACACATGTTCCGAACACTGTGAGGACTGGAAATATGCAGGAAAATTGATATCGACCACACAATGGCGCTATAACGGGTACATGTATTTCTCTTGGTCTGTTTCTCTTGGGACACATGCTCAAGGATATGAGTCTAGCTAACCTGTAAAATATGGTCTGCAGGGTAGTGTATGGTTATATCTGTGGCGAACATTGAATGGTCGTAACAAGAGAGAGAGAGAGAAACTGAGAGAGAGAGAGCGCGTGTGTGTGTGTGTGTGTGTGTGTGTGTGTGTGTGTGTGTGTGTGTGTGTGTGTGTGTGTGTGTGTGTGTGTGTGTGTGTGTGTGTGTGTGTGTGTGTGTGTGTGTGTGTGTGTGTGTGTTTGAGCAAAAGAGGCAGGAACCTGGTTATTGTTCAAGGAAAAGTCTCTGATTGATTCTAAATGGCTAGTCAGACTGTGCTCTCATTAAGAGAGAATTTGATGGGAGTCAAGCACACACACACACACACACACACATCACAGATTGTTTTTCCAATCACTAACCCAAAGGCAGCAGGATACCTGGCTCAGAGGACTAGTGTTCGCTGCGTTCAGGAAAAGGCTGATCTTGATTAAGATCAAATCGTTTTATTGACACTAATAAGAGCAGTGTTTTATCATAATGCATAAAAACAGAACTAAAGCAGAAATAAACGTACCATTTAGAGTAGAATAACTACTTTCATGGCAGGTTTTGTCGAGCAGTAGATCTTCTCTTGTGGTCGGCTGTATCCAGGTTTCTGTTTCATGAAGATGATGGTTATTGCAGAGTAGAAGACTGCTGTGCTTTTTATGATCTTATAAATACAGACGTCTCAAAGACTGCATCCCAAATGGCACACTGTTCCCTACATAGTGCACAACTCTTGACCAGAGCCCTATGGGCCCTAGTTAAACGTAGTGCACTATACAGGGAATAGGGTGCCATTTGCGATGCACAAAATACTTGTGATCCCAGTCAGAACAAAGCCCTGGGAGTGTTGTCTCTGAGGTACTAAGATGGTACGGTATTCTCATCAGTTATCCTGGAGCTCTTAAAATAGACCTCTTAGATAAACAGTGTTTCCTCTTTTGCTTTCTCAGGCTTACATAAGACGGTGGATGAAGGCACCATGATTGTGTTCCAAATGACACCCTATGGGCCCTGGTCAGGAGTAGTGCACTACATAAGGAATAGGTGCCATTGGGGACGCAGCCACCATCTCTCTCCTACAGCGTTTTGGTTCCCCAGAAGTACATTCATTTCCAATGGAACGCTGCGCTTGCCTTGCAGCATTGTGTTGCAGAGGCAGTTGCAGTGCGTTCTGCGTGCTGCATACCTTGGATTTATCAAACGTATTTCATCAAACTGTATGTGTAGAAGGCTTGACAGAAATGGTAGCAGAAGGTGAATGTTGAACTATTGTTGCTCACATATGGAGGTGATAATGCGTACCATACCAATAACGCTGTCGGTGTGATCGAGGCGTCAGCCAGAAGACTGATAAATAGTTAGTCCAGGTAGCTATTTGGTTAACTATTTAACTATCTGCATTGACCCTTTTGACTCATCACATATCCAATCAAATTGTATTAGTCACATATGTTATTCCCGGTGTAACGAAATGCTTGTGTTCCTAGTTCCAACAGTGTAGTAATATCTAACAATACACAACTATACACACTGATCTAAAAGTTCAAGAGTACTGCTGCTCCTTCTTCACCACACTGTCTGTGTGGGTGGACCATTTCAGATGGTCACTTATCTGCAGCTTTTTCACCCTCTCCACTGTGGTCCCGTCGATGTGGATGGGGGTGTGTTCTCTGCTGTCTCCTGTAGTCTACGATCAGCTCCTTCATTTTGTTGACGTTGAGGGAGAGGTTGTTTTCCTGGCACCACTCCACCAGGTCTCTCACCTCCTCCCTGTTGGCTCTCCTCATTGTTGGTAATCAGGCCTACTACTGTTGTGTCGTCTGCAAACTTGGCCCCGCAGTCATAGACAGGAGGGCGCTGCTGCTGCTGCTACTGTTCATTATCTATCCTGTTGACTAGTCACTTTATCCCTACCTACATGTACATATCTACTGCAGTTACCTCGTACCCTGCACATGGACTCTGTACTGGTGCCCCGTGCATATAGCCATGTGATCCTTACTCATTGTGGATCACATGGATGGACAGATGGACTGATGGGTGGATGGACGGATGGACAGATGGGTGAATGGACGGATGGACTGATGGACGGATGGACTGATGGACTGATGGACTGATGGGTGGATGGACGGATGGACAGATGGGTGGATG